>NC_050444.1:27672026-27802026 GCF_903995425.1 Onychomys torridus | reverse complement strand
TTTTAAATTAAAACATATCTGGCATTTAATTGATTGCCCACAGAGAGACATAATAGAGACTCAGCAAATGCTGGTTGATCCTTATGATGTACACATTACTATCATAGTTTTTTTTAATGTGGAAAATGTAATTTTATGGGGCACGATGGGGACTGACTGAAATACATATCTTTACAGGATGTGCAAAACAAGTAAGAATGGATATCTAATGAAAAGCATCATCTGATGCTTTCTCAATCATCACCAGAGCAGCAAATAATCCTATATTCCCAATACTGAACACCCAGCAGACATCAATAATGGATCACAGATCAACCAAGATGAAATTATGGAATCCCTATCTAGGCCACCTGCATCACTCTATCCAAATTCATCCAGTCACTCGCTCATTCAACAGTTATAAATCAAGTCTCTCCCATGTACCAGGCATTGTAATGTGCGCTGGACAATAGACAAATGAGTTAAAATGGCAGGGAGCAGGAGTGTAAAGTTTTCAGTTCTGCCATGAGGCTGTCATTTGACACAAAAGTTGTCTCCATTTCTGACTAAGATATGCATGACCTGGCCATAGCTGGGCACTGTGAGGAGGTAAAACAGGGAGAGAAAATGGACACAGGTGTTCAACAGTTAACTCCAGATCTCCAGCACTTGAACTCCTATGACGAAGAGCTGGTGGAAGGAGGCGTTCTAGGTGAGGTGGTATACAGAGGGAACTTAGTCTGAATCTCTTGGGCTACGCGTTGACAGAAGATCCAATATAAACTGATATAAATGGCACAGAAATCCATCATCTCATGGTGTCAGTGCCCTTGTTGTCTCTTGATAGCCCACAACCGTACAGCTTGCTACAGCCTGAGCATTTGGCCACCAAGAGTTATTTTTCCAAGCCTCCCTTGAACTAAGTGCCAACAAGATGTGAGCAGAAATGTATTGGGCAGCTTCTACGAATTTTTCTCAAGAAACAACAGGGCATTTACTTCATCTTTGTCTTGTCCCATCCTCCTTGTGGGTACCTGGAAGACAGGTACCACTACTGAAGAACTGGAGAACAAAGGCTCTGTCTTAGAGATAAAAATGATCTAGAAGAATCCTATGACCCTGGGGACCCCACAGTAGACAAGACCTTTGTTCCTACAGACTTTCACATGAGAAGGACTTAAGATGCCCCATGCCCTTGCCATTGTTATTTTAGGTCTACACAGCTCATAATGAAGCTTGGCTATATATAATATACTTTACATACACAGCTCATAGTAAAGCCTGGCTATATATAATATACTCACAATAGGAGGCCCACAATAATGCAGGCTTCAGGAATGGTGTGCTCTACTGACCACAGTGCCATTTTGCTGTAATATTCCTGGCCCATGTCCATCATGTGCAAGAATCATTTCTGTGTGGTGACAATACAGATAGGCACCTTAACATCTTCATGTGGCAAAACCAAAAGCAGAGTGGAAAGTGGCTTCCAGTTGATTTCCCAGAAGAGAAAAGATGAACTTACTAAGCAGTCCTGAACAAAGCCTGGCCTAGAAAAAAGAACTATAATCCCGGCCACCCAGAAGCTGAGCCAGGAGGATCAAGTTCAAGACCTGCCTGTGCATGAGTTCAAGCCTAGTCTGGGAAACTTATGAGACTCTATCTCAAAAATGAAATGTAAAACCATGGCTAGGTAGCAGAATGCTTGCCTAACATGTGTAAGGTTCTGGTTCAATCCCCAGCACCTATCAATGGATGACGTCTACAACAAACATTTCCATCTACATTTGAGTCTGAATTGAATCCGGAAATAAACAATGAAAAGCAGACAAAGTTCCACTTAAAATAACAAACAGACACCTAGGTGACCAGAGGATGGAGGCTGTTTGAACAAAATTGAAATTGTTTTGGATAGGAAGAAAAATAAAGCCTATTTACTTATTAGCATTACAAACTGCAAAATGCACTGGTGGCCTAAAACTAACAACAAACTTGTGTAGCTTTTGGACAGGGCCATCTCATCTCTGCCAACCCTGGTGTCAGCTGGCAGAGGGGCCTGCATGGGTCCTTGTGCCCCTCAGGCTGCTCCCTCTACCTCTGAATGGTCTATGGTCGCTCTAGCAAGTGGCTTCAGGGTCGCTGCACTTCTCACGGGGCAGACCAGGACTTGGCTCCAAATCCAAACTCTGGGTGTTGCATACCCCACCTAACTCAGCTTCCCTCCCTTCACATTTCATTTGTAGAGGCAGCCACAGGGCCCACCTGGTTTCACAGACAGGAAATCAAAATGACACTTCTCTGTGGTTCAGTGGACCATTCTAGAAGAGTATAGGAGACTTGAATTATTCTTGCAACATTTGGAAACTGTTTCTACCTCAAGGAGAAGTGGATCTTGATAGACTACCAACAATGGCCAAAACCAAGAAACACCCTCCTGCTTTCTCAACAACATAATGGAGACTTTTAAGTCGTGTTTTATTTTGGTGTTACTGAGGATCAAACCCAGTGCTTTATGAACACAAAGAAAGTACCTTGCCTCAAATTACATCCCTCAACAGAGAGATAGGCATTGTAAGAGACAGGATGAAAATGCAAGGAATGGAAAAGTGTGTGACGTAACACTCACGTTAATGAGCTCAGTTTAGCCATGACACACTTCATACAAACACCATTCGGCACATTGTATATCACATTCATACAGTTTTTGTTTTACATTTGTGTTGTTGTTTTGTTCTGTTTTGTTGTTACTATTGTTGTTTGAGACAAGGTATGACTGTGAAGCCCTGGCTGGCCAGGAACTCTCTATGTAGACCAGGCTGGCCTGCAGTTCACAGAGATCTTCCCACCTCTTTGCTCATGTGCTGGGATTAAAGGCGTGTGCCACCATGCCTGGCCCTAGTTTTTGTTTTCAATTAAATCATAAACTAAGGGTGTTCTTCCCTTGGAGCCTGTGGCTGTTTGAATGAGAATGGCCTCCACAGGCTCCTAGATTTGAATGATTAGTCCCAGTGGGTGGGCTCTTGGGAGGACAAGAAGGTGTAGCCTTGGAGGAGGTGTGTCACTAGACTTTGAGGTTTCAAAAGCCCAGGCCATCCCAGTCTCTCTCTCTGCATGCTGTCTGTGGATCGGGATGTAGCTCTCAGCTACTTCTCCAGCACCATACCCCCTGCCATGATAATATTGGACTAGCCCTCTGAAACTGTAAGCAAGCCCCCAATTAAATGGTTTCCTTTATGCCTTGGTCATGGTGTCTCTTCACAGCAATTGAACACTGACTAAGACAGAATGCCCACATACACACTATTTGGAGTTTTTCTCACTTTCTCTTAATAAACCTATATCCATTCCGTTTTGATCAATGAATAAATAAACTAAGACATAAGATGCAAAGTGCTACAGCAGCGTAAAAATGCAAGAGATGTATTTCTGATGGAGTGTGCAAAGAAGACAATATTTATAACAAGCTCCAATGAGTGGGAACTAGTGTACAAAGAGAAGAGGAGGGAATTCCAGTAAGGGGCTGAGGAAGTACATCCCAACACACAAGGACATTCCTGGGAATGAGAACTCCAGGCTAAGAAAGCAAGTCGTTAAGAAGGGTCAGGACAGAGCTGGGTCAGCCCAACCATCTCCACTCTCTTTACTAAATAAAGATTTATAGTCATGTTTTCCCGAGTCTCTCTGAGAGGGCTGTTGGCAGAATAATATGAATAAATAAATTCAGTAGCAAGTAAAGCAGGGTCAGTACAGAGACAGACAGACAGTCAGAGAGACAGAGAGAGAAGGGCAGAGAACAAGGACCTTCTAGAAGAAGCTTTCCAGCCTACATTGGTGACCCATACCTGCTCTGATCACACGGCCCTTGGGCTGAATTTCTGTCTTGGCTCATTTTGTGCTGTTACAACAGACAGGATGCCTGAAGCCGGCTAACTTATAAAGCCAGAACTTTAACTGTCACAGTTCTGGAAGCTGAGAGTCTGAGTTCAGCAAATGTGCTAGTTTCCTTCTCCATGGCTGTGATTAAAAATCCTAACGAAGAACAAGTTGGGGAAGAGAAGGCTCATTTAGTTCAGCCCCAGGATACAGACCATCAAGGCAGGGAGGTCAGGAGGAAGAAATGTAAACAGCTAGCCACATCACAAGAACAGTCAAGAGCAGAGAGAAACGAATTCCTGCATCCTCATCTGTACTGAGCTTCCTCTCAGCACTAACACAGTCCAGGACCCAGACCTGGATTGTGTAAGTGTAGAGTACTGCCCACAGTGGGATGGATCTTCCTATATCCATCAATGAACTGAGACAATCCTGGGCAGACAGGCCAACCTGATCTAGACAGTCACTTACTGAAACACTTCCAGGTGGTTTGAGATTGTGTCAAGTTAACAATAAAAACAAGCGTTTTATTGTTGCTTCCTCACACAGTGGATGGAGGAGAGGGCAGGAGAGAATGGTCCCCATTTCCAAGGCCTTTCTGTTGTCGCACTAATCCATGAGTGAGTGAGGATTCTTCACGACTTTAAACACCTCCCTAACAGCCTCAACACTGCATTGAAGATTAAATGTCCAACACATGAGTTTTAAATGTCCAACACACTCAGACTATACCATTGCCTATAAGTGAAGGGACTGAGTATAATCCACCAGGTGTTTCCAATCCACTTCACATAGCAAATGATTGTATTTCCTGGCAACCAGGGGGACGAAGATTGAGCTGTTGGAGACCTCCCTGCTCTGGGCTCCTGCCACACTAAGAGCTACAAAGATGGATTCCTGCAACACCTGTGGCCTGCTCAGTGCACACTGAAACCCCCTAGGGAACTTTCACAAGATTACTGATGAAGAGACCCCTAGAGATTCTAATTGAGTTGATCTGGATACAGCCAGGACTCTTTTCAACATTTGCCTTACAACTTTTGTTTTTGTTTTTAATTAAAATATAGTTAATATCATTTCCCCCTTTCCCTCTCATTCCTCCAAACTCTTCCATGCCTTCCACCCCTCATAAATTCATGACTTCCTTTTGTTATTATTACACATGTATATATACATGAATATATAAATACAACTTGCTGAATCCACTTGGTGTTGCTTATATGTACATGATTTCAGGAGTGACCACTTGGTATTGGATAACCAATTATAGGGCTCATCCCTGGCTTACTAATTCTCCCCATCTTAGCATTATTAGTTATCTGTACTTTCTTTGTCTAGGTGTGGGGCCGCAAGATATTTCCCCTTCCCATGTTAGAATGTCTATTAGTGTAGTCTTGGTCCACATCCTGTTTATGCAGCCATATTGTTGAATAGGTAAAGTGATCCTGTCATTTCTGGAGTCACACAATCTCACAGCAGATCCCAAGATCCTTTGGCTCATAAAATCTTTCTGCTCCTTCTTCCTCCATGTTCCAGAGCCTTAGTTGCAGGAGTTGTATTGGAGATGTATCCACTGGGCCTGGGTACCACATAAGCAGTTGTTCCCTGAACTTTGATGAGTCATGGCATTTTATAATGGTCTCCACCTGTTGCAAAGAGAAACTTCTTTGATGAGGAATGAGAGCTTCCCTTATCTGTGGTGTGAGCATAGAGTCACAACTTTTGGATGCCTTCCTTTAGACCACCCTGATCATCAAGAAAGTGTTTTAAAGACTCAAGAACTCAGAGTTCATCTTCACAGTTTCAGCTTCTGCCTGTATTTCATCATCTACAGAGGAACAGGAACTCAGCTGTGGAGGAAACACTGGCTCTAACATCAGTATAACTAAACTTCCAGCTATATGAAGGCTCTGAATTGTTATAATTTCAGTTGTGATACATGAGTCCCCTGGGGGTGTTGTTCCTGGCATTCCTAAAAAGAAGAGACATCTTTGTTATTAGACACTAAGGAATTTGAACATAAATAACCCAGCCTGGGAATGGATCTGTACATCCAAAGCACTTATCTCCTAATTGTTCCCTGTCTGTGACAAATGTAAGACAACTCTACCTTTGATAGTTGACTTCCGAATGCATGCTCCACGTTCCAGTAAAGGAGTCTGGAATGACTAGAATCATTTCAGTAGTAGAAGCCCTGAGCTACACTGCTTAGCCATACTCCTTCTTAAATATTCATTTTTATTTATGCATATGTGTGTATATATACATGTGTGCAGGTGCTCTAGAAATGGAGTTACAGATAGCAGGGAGCCACCTGGTGTGGGTGCTGGAAACCAAACACTAGCCCTCTGAAAGATAAGGCAGCATTCAAGCTAATGGGCCATTTCTCTCCAACCACACATTAGATTCTTCATTTTGTCAGTACAGCCATAGGAAGAACAAAATCATTCCAAGATAAGCCACCCACCAAGCGCAGCTCCTCCACACTGAGTGAAGGCTGTCCAACCCACAAGGAAGGATCAAATAGAGCACATTTCAGAGCTGTCAGCCAGAAATTTGGAGACTAGTAGAAAGAAGGTCTGGAAGACAAAAGCCTAAATAGTTTAGGACTGAATCAAGAAGTTCATTCAGAAAACACTAACAAAACTGTCCGTGAGCCTGACTAGACCTGGTTCTTGAATGGATGTGGTCTTTGTTAGGGTTACTGATGCTGGAATGAAATACCATGACCAAAAGCAACTTAGGGAAAAGGGTTTATTTGACATATACATAGATCCTGAATCATAGTTCATTAAGGAAGCCAAGGCAGGAACTCAAACCGGGAGGGAACCTAGAGGCAGGAGCTGAAGAAGAGGCCATAGCAGAGTGCTGCTTACTGGCTTGCTCCTCACGGCTTGCTCAGCCTGCTTTCTTATTGCTCAAAGGACTGCCTACCCAGGAGCTGAATCCTCCGACATCAATCACTAAGAAATTGTCCTTCATGCTTGACTATAGCCCAGTGTTCTGGAAGCAATTCCTCAATTGAGGTTTTCTCCTCTCAGATGACTCTAGCTTGTGTCAAGATGACATAAAACTAGCCAGCACAGATGCCTACAATTCATGACTCACCTAGGCCAGTATGATGCTGCTGCACCAGGTTATTCTACTCTATATTGTCAGCTCTGGGCCCTGGAGCCACATGGACTAGTGTACCATAGGGATCATACCTGGTGGGTACCCATTTCTGACAGAATGTGATTTTGTGGTCGTCAGTTTCTTGTCACTGTGACAGAAATACCTAACAGAAACACTTTAAAGACAGAAAGTTGTGTTTTGTCTCCTGGATTCAGAGGGTTTGGTCCATGGTTGGCTGGCTGGCTCCACTGTTTTTAGGCTATGGTGTGGGAGAGCATCATTCTGGGAGATACATCAGAGAGCAAAGCTGCTCACTCACCATTGCCAAGAAACAGAGAAAGGCAAAAGGAAAGAAAAAGAGACCTTTCCAAGGCATACATGCAGCCTTTTCCCCCAGTGGCCCACTTTCTCCAACTATGGGAGGCCAGGCATGATGGGGCAGTATTGGTGAAATTATTAAGGCCACTCCACATAGTTAAAAGGGAGGTTTATTTTGTGGGGTAATTTACAAATGAAGGGGTAGGTTGCAGGGTCTGGCAAAGGTATAGCGCAGTCCAGTGGTGTTCTCTGGAGAACTCTGCTCAGTCTACCTCCAGTGTCCAGGGTCCTGGAACCAAGAGAGAGCCCTCCTCTCCATCCTTGGTCTTCCGCTTCCTCCTCCTCCGTGCCTTGTGGGCATGACCATTACCGAAGCCTCAATGGGGGTTGGAACTTCCAGGCTAGTGCTGGGATGGCTATCCACTACAGGGCAGGCAGGCTTGGGCCACACCCAACATTCATCCTTAGTGGAATGGCCTTAGGAAATCTCACATTGTCAGCTAACTATGTAGTTAGGTTGTTTATTTGTTTGTTTGTTTGTTTTGTTTTGTTTTTCGAGACAGGGTTTCTCTGTGTAGCTTTGTGCCTTTCCTGGAACTCGCTTGGTAGCCCAGGCTGGCCTCAAACTCATAGAGATCCACCTGGCTCTGCCTCCCTAGTGCTGGAATTTAAGGCGTGTGCCACCACTGACCAGCTTGTTTTAATTTTTTACTCTTTGGGAGACCCACCACCCAGCTCCCAAATAATCACACAGAGACTTATTCTTTCTTATGAATGTCTGGTCTTAGCTTGACTTATTTCTAGCCAGCTTTTCTTAACTTAAATTATCCCATCTACCTTTTGCCTCTAAGCTTT
Organism: Onychomys torridus; assembly: GCF_903995425.1. NCBI lineage: Eukaryota > Metazoa > Chordata > Mammalia > Rodentia > Cricetidae > Onychomys > Onychomys torridus. The sequence goes on along the minus strand of NC_050444.1, from coordinate 27,793,887 downwards.
TACTTTTCTCTCTCTCTCTCTTTTTTTTTTATATATATATATCTTTCCCTTCCTTTTTATTCCATATATGGCTATGTGTCTGGTCCTGGCATTCCCCCTCTTCTCTTTTTCTTCTATTTATTCTCTCTGCCTGGAAGTCCCACCTATCCCTCTCCTGCCTTACTATTGACTGTTCAGTTCTTTATTAGACCATCAGATGTTTTAGACAGGCACAATAAGTAACACAGCTTCACAGAGTTAAACAAATGCAACATAAAAGAATGCAACACATCTTTGCATCATTAAACAAATGTTCTACAGCATAAACAAATGTAACACATCTTTAACTAATATTCTACAATAAGACTAATATCTATTTCTCTGTGTGACTGTGAGTTTTAAATGGAATAATAGATGCATGCAAAGAATGTTCTAGAGCAATACCTAGCATGTGCAAGGTACTCAGTAAATAGGAATTTGAATTATTGTTGTTGTTATATACAAAATAAGCCTTGTAATTGTGCAAATGTTTTCGTGGACAGCCATTATTAATTTACCATTTTCCCCACACTACCCAGAGATGCCAACATAGTGAAATGGTTAAATTATTGCACTATGAAGGTGAACAAATTAGCTATGGTCAGAACACAATCATATGAATAAGCGTATTTTGCTAACAAGAGCTTGGGGTCAGAATCAGGCTGTATCAGTTAAACCCAGTGGTCTGACTTCCCTTTCAGTTTTGAAGAACCTAAAATGAAACACCAATGGCAGATCACCCATATCGTTATTATAAGAGTTACACAGCTTTAATAAATTGAGGCTGGGGAGACAGACCAATGGATAAAGTGTTTGGACTACAAGTGTGAGGGCTGAAGTTCAAACCCCTAAAACCCACATAAAAGTCCAGCAGGCACGGTGGCCACCTGCAATCTCAGCACTCGGGAGGCAGAGACAGAGGATCCCTGGGACACGCTGGTTAGAGGTGCAAAAAAAATGCTTCCTTCAGATTGGCCTGTAGGCAAGTCTGTGGGGAAAATTTTTATTATTAATGATTGATGACAGGTGGTCATCCAGGTGGTCCTGGATGATGTGAGAATGCAAGGTGATCAGTTCAGAAAGCAGCATTTCTCTGTGGTATCTGCTTCAATTCCTGCCTCCAGTTCCTGCCTTGAGTTCCTACCCTGACTGCAGTCAATGATGGAGTGTGACTGTAAACCAAATAAACCCCTCCCCACCCCAAGCTGCTTTTTTTATCACATCAACATAAAACAATCCAGGATACTATTAGACTAGCCTCCCCATTGCCTCCACAGCCCTACCACCTTCTTCCCCTCTCAAATTTGTGTGCTATCTTGTTCTCTTTCTTGAAATGTAATACACACTGGTTCCATTTTAGTCCATGTACATGCACAAGTAAGAGGCCATCTACTGGAGAACTAGCAGGCTCTCACAGAATGCAGATTCGTAAGTGCATAGTCCCATTCTACACACGTCTTCTCTGAAGCCAGCATGACTTGGTCCTTATGCTCCTGGGCAACCCAGAAGGAAGATTTTTTTTTTTTAATTTTTGAGACAGGGTTTCTCTGTGTGGCCCTGGCTGTCCTGTAGCTCACTCTGTAGACCAGGCTGGCCTCGAACTCCCAGAGATCCACCCGTTTCTGCCTCCCGATGGCTGAGATTAAATGCATGTGGCACCACCACCCTTCTCAGAAGGAAGCATTTCCTTGCAGAAAAACTTTCTGTTTTGGAAAGAGGAGCTTGAAACCATGCCACAAAATAGTGAAGGCCAAAATCCAAAACGTGTGTTTAGTCTTCATCTGTTTTAAGTTCTTTCTAGAATGTGGCCCAGGAAGGGTATTCTGCTAGGAATAGTTTGTGGAGAGTAGGTTTGCCACTGGGACTTACACAGAGCGCTGGAGCAGCAAAGAAGCCAGGTAACACTTAATTCTCTATACACAAGCACTGTTAATTCATCCAGCCCGCTTCACAAACACCCACAGCCAACTCCAGCAAACCTGCTGAAGTCATACACCAGCAAGTAACTAGAAGCCAAAGTTTGTTGTTAAATTGAATTACGTGTTTTATGTGTCACTTTGTGAGAAATAAACTGCATGACACATTTACCAGGCCAGAAACTGCAGAAATACTTACAGTTTTTGCATGCCCCGGATGAAGACTTGAACATGTCTTGATTCTGTGGCAGGAGATTTTCCACCCAGAGGGTCACAGATGGGATTTTCCACGGTAAATGTAGGTTATCATAAAATAGGTGGGCTGATTCTGCCTGGGTGATTGTCTCCGTAGCTCAGGCACAGAGACAATGGCAAGCCCCTGGAGGGACTTATTTTAAAATGTCTGTTCTTCTTTTCTCTGAGGGAGGAAGGAGGAATGTCACCATGCTCTTAGAACTGCCAGGGTCGGTCCCTTATATCATCTCCCTCCTCCAGGTCACTTGCAGGGACACAGAACACAAGAAAACAATCCCTTGAGTAAGACTGCATCTGTGTGTCCCCTTTAGGAGGTCTTAGCTCAGAGTTACTATGGATTAAATAGATAAATTTCTGTCTGGAAGATGGTTCAGTGGGTAAAGGCACTTGCTTTGAAAGCCTGCTACCCTGTGTTCAAGCCCTGGAACCCACTTAAATGTGGACAGCAGAAAACCAAGCCCTGAGTGTTCAGACCTCTACACAGCAGCACATGTAAACTGAGTTCTTTCAAACTGATGAGCTGGAGGATGGATCCTCAGCAAACCTAGGAAGCAAGGCTCAAATCACAGACGAAGAAAGCTCAGACCTCCTTGGACCACTGGAGACAACGGCCTGTGAGCTCTTGAGAGAGAAGCTGGACTGTTTTGCCCCAGGGCTCGTGGAAGTGGTTTCTTCCCTTGCAAAAGGAAGGGTCTTAGGGGGCAAACCTCACAGGGGACAGTGTGCCTAGACAGGTGGCAGTTGGGGAGATGGTCCTGACTCTCCTTTCTACTTAACTTACTTAGGAAATGCATTTGCTACAAGTGTTTATTAATTTGTAAAACAATTGCTGTGGACTATCTCTCTACCTGTAAGTGGTTGGTAAGGTACAAGCATGTATTAAGCACAAGCCAAGTCTTCAAGCATTTTACAGGAGAGAGAGAAATAAACAGTTGACAGCTATAATAGATATAGGACAACCTAGTGTGAGAACTCAGAGCAGCCCACACCAGTCACAGAGCCAGATAGACATCTGAAGAAAAAAAAAAGTGTCAGGAGTGCCTCCAGCTTCGATTAGCAGAAAATCTAATTTACGGTGCTTTTAACACATCACAGCAATGCTGGAGGTGAGCAGCCGCTAGATTTAATAGCAGGCTAACAACACCACCACCAGGCTGAAATCTTCTTGAAACTTCTTGACGTTTCTCTCATCTTTGTTGGACGATTGGTTGGGAAAGGCTGCCCCAGTTTCCAGCACCATGTCAGGGAGTCCTGAGGATGAACTGAGCCTGCTGTGCCTCTTCTAAAGGGAAAAAAAAATGATAGATCATTCAGATGGATACCTGTGGATTTGCAGGTATCCATCTATAAGCATTCTCCATTCCATATTGCATCTTGAACAAATACCCTTTCTCCTTGTTGCTGATTTAGCTTTTGGACTATTACCTTTATATTTATACATTTTTTTTCTCTGTACTCCCTCTGATAGGATTGTTTAATAATGCCTCAAAAAAATTAACTCATTTGTTAATAACATTTTTCATTGTACTTTTCTAACACATACTAAACTAATACTTTTTTTTTTTTTTAAATCACCCAGCATGCCAATTAGATTATTTGGCATATCCACGGACAAACTCTCAGGAGGCATTATCCCGACCAATCTGCTGGTGAGTTGTTCTGTCAGTCCTCCAAAGTAGGAGACATAACTCTATTACCATTCATAAAGGAGTCGGAGAGCCCCAACTTGAAGCATTAAGTCTGTTCCCTGAACTCAGAAAACGCACGATTAAAGGAAATGCCCAGCAGTGACCAAGACTCTCTTTTTTTTTTTCCCTTTCTCTCAGCAGTGAGATAAAATTATATTGTTCACAAGTTTCCCATAATGCATTTCATTTGCCACTGTGCCTGGGGAAATGATTGCTTATAAAACTGTTGGATCGCTTATAACTAGAGCCAGCTGAACTTCATTGACACCAAAATAAAAAACAAGGGGAAAAAAAATCCAAACATTTCATTACTGATATTTGTGTCTGAGAGTTCAATTAAAACAGAAAACAATTTGCACACAGCCAGAGGTTTGGCAATGGCTTCATATTTTCACACAGAAAGCTGGGGGCTGGGAGCAGGGGTAAGAAGGAAGGAAAGAAAAGACATTTATGTTGGATTATGGAAAGCCTCAGCAATTATTAGGTCTAAACATCATTTCTTTACATAAGTTTTCTTTCTCATTTGCATCTCTATCCCGTGAATATATCATCAAAAAAACCAAAAACATTTGAAGGCTGTATGTAAGGATGTGTGCTATAACCTAGCACTGAGGAAGCCACAGTAGGGGATTACAGGTCGAGCCTGGGCTGCCTGTGTGGATCCTGTCTCAAAAACAATGTTTTCAAACAATCTGTTAAATAACCAAATGTGTTTAAATGGATGGACAGAGATGAAAGATAGAAAGATAGATAGATAGATAGATAGATAGATAGATAGACAGACACGCAGATAGATAGCTGATAACTAAGCAAGTACCCAAACTTTAGAAAGAGAAAAATAAACGTATCAAACGCACAAGGATCCAGAATTGAGTTCAGTATATTCTTTTTCATCGGACTGTGTGCTTGCTGGTGACAGGCTGAATTTGGCTTCAGCCTCCCAGCAGCCCAAACAAAAGCAGCAGCCCAAGCAGGGCCCGAATATCCACAACAGGACAGGAGGACCTCGCTTGCAGTCAGAAGGCCCTGCATTTCAATCCCAGCTGCGCAGCACAGAGGGAAAGCCATTGAACTTTCTAAGCCTCAATTTCCTCTTCTAGAAGATGGGAACGATCACACCTCCCCTCAGTTATGAGCTATTCAAGTCTGTGGAGGAACACCTGGCATTCGACAAACATGTAATCCGAGCAACCACTTAAACAGCTCACGCTAGCCATTGAATAGGAAAGAAAAGAGGTGTGTGGGGACCAGCCGACACCAGCAAAACTGCGAAGAAAGTCAAGTTAAGAGAAGATGAAGATCCTACACGCTTTCTCTGGCAACACTTAAGTTTTACATCAATTATTGTAACAAATAAGTAAATAAAGTGGTTCACACATAGAGGTCTGGCAATGGCTTCAGACTTCAACAGAGAGCACCTGGTTTGTCTGCGCGTGTCCCAATGCACACGTATGTGTGATGGTTGGAATTTAGTAGTCTCTAGACTAGAAGTAATTTGTTTCTTCACAGATTTGCCCAGGTGGCTTCAGTATTGGCCTTCCTTTGTATTTTCTTTAAGAACAAACTGAACTTCCTGGATGTGTATCTCTGTCCCCAGATCCCCACACATCAATGGAGACAGACAACAGCTTTCTTTGTTGGGGGAGGCAGGTGAGTCTATTGGACCAGATTAACGAACACTAATGGATCAAACAGTAACCAAGGAAGTAGGTGGCAGATTTCCCCAAATGGATCTCCCCAGAGGGCCAAAGACTTCACACACATCTGGTCCTGTCAGCAGGCTCCAGTGTCTCATTCCACCTCTGCAAGTCTCCAGTTGCTGAACCATGATGGGTTTTCCACGCCTCACCTCTGCCTGTGTGAGCTCGCAAAGCTGAAGTATTTAGAACCGTTTGAATCCATTAAAAAAATGATGTGCACCTGGGACAGTTAACTCTGCTGCCTGGGACACTCAGCTCTGGATCCCACACTGTGCTATTTCCCGAACTCAGTGGACAAAAGCCTGCTAGGAAGGACACACCTAGCTGTCCCTGAGGTCTGGAAACAATAAAATCATGTTCAGTCCTCACTTGTGCCTCGTTTTACCGGCAGCACAGCCATAGCCCTGCCCCCTCCAATGTTAGCATCCCTTGGAGCCCATAAGACATATTGACTAGAGAGGGGAAATTTCAGAGACCAAAATTGCCATCTTTCTCAGAAAGCTGCACTATTTTTATCTAGAACTAGCTTGAAATGCTCCAAAAAGAACATAAAGTAGAATAACAACGAACTAAAAATGTCCTCTACTCAATGACTTAGGATCGCTTAGGAAAGCAATACGTCTGGCTGGGAAGAACATCACTGGACCTGAGAAGACAGCAACATGAAAAGAATACATTCTTATCAAAAAAGTGAGAAAACAATAGGCGAGGGGCTGGGAAGATGGCTCAGTGGCCATGTGCTTGCTATACAAGAATGAGGACCTGAGTTTGTATTCCCGGTACAACAGGTGGTGGTGTGCATCTGTAACCCCAACACTGGGAAGCAAAGAGAGACAATTCCTGGGGCCTCACTGGCCAGCCAGCCTAGCTGAATCACCAAGTTCCCGGTTCAAGATTGAAGAAGAACCCCAATCTTGACCTGCTTCCATGTGGGTGCACACATACACATAGAATCCTTTTTTAAAATGATAGTCATGGCTCTCGAAGAACACAAAGGTTAATGAAGAAAAAGGCACCAGCACAATCGTAGCATCGTGCAATGCCTACTCTATGTGAAGCTGGCAAACTGGTCCAGAAGTACAGAACAAAGGCCCAAGTCGCAGATGTTCCGACCCACATGTCCAAGAGAAGGCTGGACAGTGCAGAGTGTGATAACCAGCCTGGCTCAATATGTCAAACGTCCAGGTTTAGCTGGCCACTTTCTGTGACCCTGTGAGAAATCAGTCTCACCTGTCCCTTTTGCAAACAAAGCCCAGAAGGTGATCAGACCACAGACTCTCCCCCAAAGGACTTTGGCCACTCGATTTGTTTCCTTGAGTCCACTCCACACCCTTGAGACCCTCATCTGTCCAGGAAGACTTCTGGCAGGCTCTTCCCATAAGGATGAAATGTCACAGTCAATTTTTTTAAGCTGAAAGAAAAAAAAAGTCTTTATAGCAGATTTTATGAGCACAGGCACATGTCCTGCAGGATCAGATGGAAGGTCCATTTGAAGAGACGTTTTCATTTAGACTAGAGAAAAGCCCTAGGGAAGTCAGTGCAGAAATTGGACCCCCAGAGACAAACCGGTGTCTGAACGTTTGAGCCTTTCCAACCAGCTGCAGTTCTTCTGCTATACAGCTGTATCTCGTGCCTACTGGGTTGTCAAGGTTTTACACAGAAAAAGGTGTATAAGCTGGAGTCACCGACATGTGGCATGACATACCACAGACAGCTGATCAGTGTGCAAGGCATAGCCCAGGTGCCAAAGGTACATGGAGAGGCCCCGACTCCTAGTAAGCTGTCAAAGTTTCCAGCCTACAAGTAACCCACAAGAGATCCCCAAGTACAGCCCCTTCCAACTCTGATCACCACACGGAATTCATCAGAGGATAATCAAAACAGAAACTGGCCTGTTCTCCACAGAAAGACAAAGTTGTAAAGTAACACTTGAAAAGAGTTCTCCTCCATTCTGGAGCTGCCTATGATGGCCAGTCTTTGGTGTCATCTCAATGGGAGGATGCTTCCAGAGAGGCTCGCTTACTGTGGGGGAAGGACCCACCCTGACCCCCGCGCCACCTCCCCTTTGTCAGGTATTTGGTCAGAGTAACAAGAGAGCTAGCTAGTCCATGTCCCATTGAAAGACCCCCGGAGAGGTCTCCCTTCAGGAGAGACCCCCGGCTCAATGAGCACGCAGCGACCACCGATCAGATGCAACAGCACGAGGTTTATTCAAACACAGGTACCTGGGGCAACAAAGCCTCTCGGAAGACCAGCGCGCCTCTGGGTTGGTGGGATGGGTTTTTATAGCAAGAAGCGCGGGAAAGCATTAGTCAAAGGGTTCTGATTGGATAGTTTAAACAAGGCGCGAATGGTTACAAAGCTCTGATTGGACAATTCAAGTGAGGCGCGAATAGTCAAAGGGTTCTGATTGGATAGTTTAAACAGGGCGCGAATGGTTCTGATTGGACAATTCAAGTGAGGCGCGAATATATAAGCATAAATCAAATGGGGCGTGGATTCAGGCTCAGGGCGGTTTGTGGGTTTCCTTGGTAACCAGATATGTGTGTCGACTCAACCCCTATCTAGAATTCCAGCTGCTCTGGTTGCCTTCTAGCTGAATTCCTTTGTTCCCCTACGTGCCTCACAAGCTAGGGGGTTTGCACAACAGGGCAATGCTTATCGGCTATCTGGGCTGCGGTGGGGCCATTCTATTTCCTGGAACTGTCTTTTGTTCCCTTATAAGCCTTGCAAACATAGCATTCCTATAGGGGTGCCGGGGGGTCTTTCACCATAAATAAACAGAATTTAGACTGGTGTCTCGAATGGTGCCAGTTGCTGTGTTTCCCTCAGCCCCCAGGCCCTCCCAGCAGCTCCCAAAGTGTGGACAACTATAACTGTTCTTTACTCTCAAGACATAAGGCACCACGGGAATAGTATTGGCAGGCCCATAAGTCTCATAAACAGCATTGGTCCCACAGTAGACAGAGCCCAGAGATGGGAGACCAGAGCCTAGAACAGCCAGAGGCCTGGCAGCTAAGCCAGCGATGTTGGGAAAACAGTCGGGGCTCAGGTTTAGGGACATTAGCAAGGACAATTAAAGGACACAGAAAGCAACTTGTCCTAGAAGCCTCGGGCAGTGACAGCTCCAGCACCTCACCTAGAAAGGGCCCTCGGGCAGCAGAGATATTTGGAGACCACAGCAGGCTGCACTTTGTACAACATTCTATGAGGAATTGAGAACAGGCTGGCCATCCACATCCAAAACAAATGAGAGAGCAATGGAGATTCCAGGAAAGGGGCATGCATGCTCAGACTTCTCAAAATAGGCACTGAAGGTCAGCTTAGCCACAGGACCCAGAAGTTCAAGGCAGTCAGTGTTTTCTGAGGTCATCCCCAAGCAGAACAGAGGATTTAGAAACCGAGATGCATTGTGGGAGGCTGAGGCTGGGAAAGTCAACTGCAGGTGTCCTGGCTTAGCCCACAGAAGCAAGGAACAGGGAAGCCTGTGGTAATTTCCAGCACAGTGCAGCACCTTGGCCTCAGCCATCAGCAGAGTGACAAGGGGACAAGTCTCCTCAAGGATGTCTGGATGTGAGGAGGGCCTTTGCTGGCTCTGCTTAATTGCTTCCGGTCTCCAGGCTGAATTGGTCTGGGAAGGGGGCAGGGCCCTGGCTGCAGGTGGGAAACCTGTGTGGCCAGCTGTGGTGTGTTGGAGAAGCTGAGTCAGGGGAAATGGGGGGGTTGGGTAGGAGGGGCATTCAGAATGCTGAAATCAATCCTTCCATGTCCTGGGGAAGGAGACGGCCACTGAATGGGGGGAAGCAATGTCCTCCCCTCTGGCTTTATTTTCCTTTCTTTCTCTTCCCTCCCAGGCAAGCAGATCCAAGCAGGATGAGCGTCTGGAGGAGGAAGAAATGAAAACAAACCGCGGGAGGTCATGTCCTGTTTGAAGCATCAACAAACTGAGAGGGTAGAGCGCTCACCCTGCTGCAGGCACCCTGCGGCTGTGATCTGGGGTGGAAGGGATTGCATAGGTCCCGTCCTCCCATTCCCAGGTGCTGAAGCTCAACCTTTCTCCATCCTTTGAAGAAATGACCACTTGGACTGCAGAAAGCACGGGGTTCTTTTACTGCATTTCTTCACAGCCTTATCCTAAGATCCAGTGTTTGGGGTCCTTTTATCTTTGACATATTTGCTTAGTGCATTAAGAGAAGACCCCCAGCAGCATGTAGTACCAGTCCTGGAGCAAAGAGAACCATAGGTCCCCAACCACCTACCAGCTCCAATTGATAGTTGCCTGACAGCCTAAGAAAGATAACCAATTTTTTTTTTCTTTTTGAGGCAAGGTCTCACTATGTAGCCCTGTCTGGCCTGGAACTCACTATATTCGATATGTAGACCAGGCTGGTCGTGAAACTCACAGATATCTGCCTACATCTGCTCAAGAGTGCTGGGATATTTTTTTTTTTCTCCAAATGACATTATTTCATTCTTGTTTGTGTTAGAATAGTGTTCCATTGTGTTTTTACAGAATGTCTTCTTCGTCCATTCATCTGTGAGTTCCAGTCGACTGCAGTACACGTGTCCATAGTCTCTTCTAAAGACCGAATTAGGACTGAACTTGGAGTGACAGACAGTAACATGGGTAGCTGAGGAAAATAGGCTAAACTATCTTTTGACGTCAGAACAGTTTCCTAGACGTGGCAATCTTTCATAGGGTTGGGTGGACAGTCACCAGACGGTTAGTAAGAACCACGCAGACATCAGAGTGAAAGGATGTCCTACTCTGAGGTGCCTGTGACAGGCAGGACCTATGAGGTCAAAGATGCCCTGGGCTGCTTGTCATCCAGTTCACCCTTGCACCGGCTGGCCCAGTGCCTTAGCTCCGGTTCAAGAATGTGACTGTGGTCCCCTCAGGACTTTGGGCTCTCATCAATGCCCTTGGCTACCTAATTAACTAATGAGCCCAGTTACTCTGAGATCTGCTCAAAAAACAAAAACAAAACAAAACAAAAAATCCCACTCTTTAACAACATGAATTCTGTGTGTTAATATGATTAAGTGTGATGTTTCCATAGGTTTACATGGTGTTCACTGATTAAATCCTTTTTTTTTCCATCCCACCATTCCCAGTCTCTAGAATATAATTATATAATACAATATAATTCCACTTTCAAAGGGTCAGATCTGTCCTTGAGAGATTAGATCAGCTCAAAAAAGTCAGCTCCCCCATAGTGGACACTCAATCAACACTTCCCGAAAGAAAACAGGGAAATAAAGAAATAGGCCTCAAAGGTTGAGTGCTTGGCAGGAAGCCAAGGCAAAACCCCTCCAGGCCATACTCCCTTGCACAGCCTGGGAGATCCTTCAGGACTTTCTTCAGCTCGTAGTCACCCTGCACAGTTCCTAGACAAGCATACTCCAGCTTTTTCTGACACTACCAGCACAAATGGAACCAGATCTTAGGGAGAGGACCCTTCAGCTTCAGGAAACAATAGAACACAACAAGCAGCTGAGGAACGGTGTGGCTCGAAGCAGGAAAGCAATGCTCCTAGCTTGGCCTTGAAGGACGAAGAAACAGTCTGGCTCTCAGACAGGCGTGGACATGGTGGGACCCAGAGAGAAGGTGAGAACACTTCTGGGCATGGCAGTGAACATCTTTAATACCAGCCTTCTGGGAGGTAGAGGCAGGAGGATCTCAAGTTCACGGTTATTCTGTTCCGTAGTAACTTTGAGGCCAGCCTGGGTTACAATACGAGGTGCTGAGTCAAATACAAAACAGCGAGAACACTCAGACCACATGGTTTAGGGTTTGAAGTGTGAGAACATGGTACGAGAGACTAAGAGACTGATCACACCTCACTGTCTATTGCAAGTTCATGGAGCAGAAACAGGCCTAAGGAGACTGATGTGGGAATAGTGCATGTAGTCAAGGAAACAGAAGAACTGGAAGTGATCAACGCAGAGAGTGGTGGACAGGGGTACTGAGCCCACACTTAATTTCTTGAAGCACACCCTTTTTTCCCCTCCCATAAGTCTAATATAAATCCTTTCACTAATGAGGGCAGTATCTTAAGTGTGGGAAATACAGCTACTGGGTTGGACACATGGAAGATGGTCTGAGAAGCAGAGAAAAGTGAAGAGATGTCTCTGTACAAATACAAACCAAAAATTACCAGCCAGAAACTCTTCCATGAAAACCCAGCTTACCCAGAAAAGTCTTATCTTTAAATTTACAGATTAGAAAGTTGTATACTTTAAAAATATATGCCTTTATTTATGGTACCAAAGGCTGAGCCGAAGGCCTCCTGAACGCTACGCCACACTAGCTCCTCCACTGAGCTATATCCCAAGCTTCTTTTTACCTTGTACTGTTAAGCCAGGGTCTCACTAAGTTGCTGGGGTAACCTTGAACTCACTTTGTAACCCAAGTAGGCCTGAAACTTTTGATCCTCCTGCCTCAGTATTCTGAATAGCTGGGATTTCAGGCTTGGGTCACCAAACCCTATGTTTGATATTTTTAAAGCCCAAACCAAAAGGAGTCAGTCCCCTGTCTTCCCTAGGACCACCAGAGGTCTTTTGCTAAGAAAAATAACTCCTCACTGCATTCTGAATGGCCTGGGAGGGTCTGGATTCAAGCAACCTAGCAAATGTCTCAAGCTCAGAGTTTAGGTTTCATAAAGCAATTCTGACTTAGAGAGTGCATGCCATAAGGGTTGGCTCCATCCATGACTTCCCAGAATAAATACAGGAAACAATCTTATAATTGTGGTCCAGATTTTGTGATAATTCCGGAAATTAAAATCTGCAGTTTCAAAGACGTATAAGACTGTTTCTCAGCTTGATCCACCTTGGCAGAACCACACTGTCAGACAGTTCTACACCTAGGTAAACAATTCCAGTTCACAGCAAAGTAAAACAGTGACCTATTTTTAGAGACCAAGGGTTTCAGTGTTTTACCATTCCGGAAATAAACATCGCCGCTGCTCCTTCTGTTTCAGTGGGGACAGCTGTCCGGGTGGGGACGTAAACATCCCTTGGCCATGTTGTGAATCCAAACACAACAATGTAGGGCTGGTGTGTGAGAACCAGGAAACAAAGCTGACTCCAATCTCACAAGAACCAACCTAGTCTCATTATCTAATCTGAATGAAGCAAGACCTACCAGATGATAACATCCTTGGATCTCTTGGAAGTCAGCCCTCTCTATCAATCCACACTTCTACTACAAGTGCATAAATTCTACTGAAACTCATTATTACTGGGTTTGTTGGTTTGTTTGCACTTTCTATGTTTTATGGTATTTTGACAGGTAAGGGATCAAGGGAGACTACCCTCCTACCTAATTTCCAAGATAATCCACCAGCTTTAAATGGGGGCTCCACCCTCCAGACCAAAAACCCTTCCAAAGGCCAGATACCATCACACTGGAGATAAGGGCTCAGCATAGAAAACTGTACCTTACTCATTCCTCAGGGAATTAAGTGATATAAATCTTCTTTTGATGACATTGGCTTCTGACAAATGTCATCAATAAATCCTGTCTATTAGAAACCCACGTATACAGAGCACTTGCCTATGTAGAACGTCAGGACAAACCATGTCTCTGGCACCAGTATCTTTGTGCTCTAGCTTTCCTTGTTTTTAAAGCGTGCCTCTTCTGACTTCTCACACCTATAGACCTAGGCATCTTTACCTTTCTTCTAGACCACTTTGGTGGCTCTGACTGGGCCTAGACTCTCATATGGGGTAACCAGTGACTACTTGCAAGTTAAATTTAGTCCACAAACTATCATCTTATTACATTGTAGTTGCTTATTTGTCTATGTTTATTGTTTTGTGTGGTTGGGTGTCAAACCCAGGTCCTTGGATATGCTAGGCAGGAGCTGTGCCAGTGAGCTAAATCCTCAGCCCGGTTTGTTTGTTTGCTTTGTTTTTGCAGACTAGAAACATTGTAAATTCCAACAAAAAATTCTCATAATCTGGAGTCTGACATTTCTTGTAGAATAAACAAAAAAGTTTAAAGTGCATCTCTTAGTCAATAAAATCCATTAAAAAGCAATATTGTGCTTCTCTCTCTCTCTCTCTCTCTCTGTCTGTCTGTCTCTCTCTCTTTTGGTTTTTCGAGACAGGGTTTCTCTGTGTAGCTTTGCACCTTTCCTGAAACTCACTTGGTAGCCCAGGCTGGCCTTGAACTCACAGAGATCCCCCTGGCTCTGCCTCCCAAGTGCTGGGATTAAAGGTGTGTGCCGCCCAGCTCTGTGCTTCACTTTTTTTAAAAAAATATTTATTTATTTATTTATTTATTTATTTATTTATTATGTACATAGCATGTATGACTTCAGGCCAGAAGAGGGCACCAGATCTCATTACAGATGGTTGTGAGCCACCATGTGGTTGCTGGGAATTGAACTCAGGACCTCTGGAAGAGCAGTCGGTGCTCTTAACCTCTGAGCCATCTCTCCAGCCTCTGTGCTTCACTTCTATGGAGAGAAGGAGTGAGGTCAGATATTCAGCCTGGACCTGAAGGAAGAGGAGGCCAAAAAGAGAGAGGTATGATTAAGGGGGGGTGCCTGAACTAGGAGACTGTCAGAGTTCCAAACTAGAATGCCAGAGGCTATGTGTAAGGGGTCCATTTGTTCTAATTAGGGAATTTTTAAACCTTTAAAGAACTTTCTGAACCACACCACCTTTCATACTTTATTAGTAACAGGATAATGGTATAAAAAAAAAACCCAAAACAAAAACAAACAAACAAACAAAACCAGAGCAGTCTAATGCAAAGGAAGTCCTGATATTCACTTTATGCTATTCAAGGAAATTGAAGGCAAGCTAATCCTTATAACCAACTTATGGCTATGATTTCTTTTTTGCATTTCAAGTCAAGGGTTCTGTTTCTAGACTTGGCTGTCCTGGAAGTCACAATATAAAACCCAGGCTGGCCTCAAACTCACAGTGTAGCTGAAGTTTTCCTGTGTCCACCCAGCTCCTGTAGCTGCTCAGTAAACACACAGAGGCTTGTATTAATTAAAACTGTATTATAGTGATATTTTATTTGTGCTGAAATGTGATTTTATTTGTATGTTAATAAAGTTGCCTGGAGATCAGAACTAAGAGCTAGCCATTTAGCAGAAGTCCGGCGGTGGTGGCACATGCCCTTAATCAAATCACATGGCAGGCAGAGTCTCTGTGTGTTCAAGGACACAGCCAAGCGGTGACCCGAACCTTTAATCTCAGTACAAACCATAGAGACCTGGAGGTCTGTATAGACAGGCAGTGACAAGAAAGTCATGTGGTTGGTTTTAGAGCCAATGAGAAGGCAGAACAGAAAGGCAATAAAAAGACAGGACACAGGAAGAAGGTCTCTCTCAGGGGAAGGACAGCAGTGAGTGGACAGATAAGGTGGTCTTAGCTCTTGGCTACTGCTTAATCTTTGGGCTTTTAACTCTTTATTTGGCTCTGTGTTTCTTATTTAATAAGACCATTTAGAATTACATCTATACTGTATGGCCTAATGGCTCAGGCTTCTTGCTAGCTAGATCTTACATCTTAAATTAACCCACTTCTATAAATCTATACCTTGCCATATGGCTTGTGGCTTACCGGTATCTTTACATCTTGCTTCCTCCGTGTCTGGCTGGCAACTCCTGAATCAGCCTTCCTCTTCCCAGAATTCTCCTCTCTCTTTGTCCCGCCTATACTTCCTGCCTGGCTACTGGCCAATCAGCACTTTATTTGTTAACCAATCAGAGCAACACATTCACAGCATCTAGAGAGATATCCACAGCATCACAGAGATTGCCTGCCTCTGCCTCTGCCTCTGCCTCTTGAGTGTTGTGATTATTAAAGGTGTGTGCCACTATTCCTGGCTTAATGCCATGATTCTTATTATCTTGAATATCTAAAATTTTACAAAGGCCGACAAAAAAAAAAAAAAGAAAGAAAAAGAAAAAGAAAAAAGAAAAGAAATAAAAGGATTGGTGAGGGAGTGGGGAAATGTGTAAAATCAATCACATTATGAGAGCACTGAACTATTTTCCTGTGAATGGCATTGTTCACAAAATTAGGTTTAAATGCCTTGGAACCACCATAATAAAGAGATTTTTACATGGAAATCTAGGTTCCTAGTCTCTCTTATTTACCACAGAAATCATCAACACTTCCCTAGAGGAACCACTAAACATCTCTTGAGAGGTGGAACCTAATGCCTCCCCAAAGGACCCACTAAACGCCTTCTAGAGCAGTGGTCCTCAGCCTTCCTAATGCTGTGATCCTTTAATACAGTACTCATGTTGTGGTGACCCCCCAACCATAAAATTACTTTCATTGCTACTTCATAATTGTAATTTTGCTACTGTTATGAATCATGATGTAAATATCTGTGTTTTCTGATGACCCCTGTGAAAGGGTCATTCAACAATGCCCAAGGGGGTCACAACCCACAGGTTGAGAGACACCATACTGGAGGACCAAATAGACACCATCCCAAAAGAACCACCAAAGCTTTCCCACCAGACATCTCTCACAGGAACCAAACATCTCAGAGAAACTGTAAAACGCCTCCTGAGAGGAACCATCAACTATCTTCCCCAGAAGAGCCACCAAACACTACCTCAGAAGAACAACTAAATGTTATGTGATATTTTGATTGAATTCTGACAATAAAGTTTGCTTTGTATCAGAGGGCAGAGCTAGCCACTAGCTGGCCAAAATTAACTAGAGAAGTTTTGGAGGACTGAGGACAGATAGAGAGACAGGAAGTGGTAAGGCAGGGCTTAAAGAGGATCTCAGCCTTTTGGATGGAAGAATGGAAGAGACAGCAGATCACTGGTTGCTTTGCCACCACTTCTTTGATCATTCAGGTTCTTACCCCCATATCTAACTACTGATTATTTTATTGATAAAGAATAATTAGATAAACGAATCAACTTAATATCTCCCCAAAAGAACACCAAACACCTTTACAAAGAAATACCAAAGAACTTATCAGAGGACCCACCCAACATCCTGTGGAAGTCATTTTTATGTTGCTGATATAAAATATGGACTAAAACCAAGTTGAGGGGAGGAAGGGGTTTATTTGCCTTATAGTTACAGCCTTATTGAAAGAAGCCGAGATAGGAATTGTAGAGACCACAGAGGAACATTGCTTACTGGCCTTCCAGGTTCACATCCAGCTAACTCTTCTTATACAAAGCAGGCCTACCTGCCTAGGAATGGTAATGCCCTCAGTGGGCTGGACCTTTCTACATCAATGAGAAATCAATAAAACGGCCCACAGTCCAAATGATGGAGGTACTTCTTCAATATAAGTTCCTTCTTCTCAAATATATCAAGTTGACAACCAAGATTAGCCATCACAACTCCAAGAGGAACCACAAAAATGGCTCCCTAAAAGAATGTCAAATATCTCCCTGAGAAAAACCAACCTCTTCTCCAGAGAAACCACCAAAAATCTTCCCAATGGGAGGCAGAGGTGTGGGAAATCTCTGTAAGTTCCAGACCAGTCAGGGCTGCATGGTGAGATTCTGTCTTAAAAAAAAAAATCCCAGAATGCCAAACACCTCCTGAGACAACAACCAAGATGAATACTAAACTCCCAAACACCTTCCCAAAGGAACTTCAGAACACCCCAGAGAAACCACCAAATATTCCACACACCTACAGTGTCCTGACTTCCCCCTCTAGGTCTAGTTTTGGCTTGGTCACACCATTTCCTGCTCCATGCACACTTGGTCACACCATTTCCTGCTCCATGCACACTTGGTCACACCATTTCCTGCTCTATGCACACTTGGTCACACCATTTCCTGCTCCATGCCCAACTTGTTCCTACCTATTCCATCATTCAAGGTCATGCCAAAGGCTGCTTCCTCATGAAAAGATCTTCGTATCTCTAGCTGAAAAATAAAGGCTCCTCTTAATTCCCCTAGTATCTCTCTCACGCTCTTCATCAATTTTTATATGGTGATTTATATGTCTTTGTTTTCTCTACTAAACTGTAAAATGATTAGGAACATTCAGTTTATAGTTCTCAATATACCAACTATAGTAAAATACACTTAGCCTAGATTAATCAAAAAACAAGATTTTTTTTTCCTTTTTAAGATATCTCTTCAAGATTATCTAACAGAATTTAGTGACTTTCTCAAATTCCCCACAAAAGGAGATGAGTCATGGTGGTACAGGTAGGGAAGCAATGTAAAGACAGAAAAGCAGAGCTGTACTGGCTGCTTGTTTTTGCCAACTTGACACAAATAGACCATCTGGGAAGAGGGATCCTCAGTTAAGGAATTATCTTCATCAGACTGGCCAGTGGGCAAGCCTGTGGGGCATTTTCTTGATTAATGATGGGAGGTGGGGCAGCTCAGGGTGGGTGCCAGCCAGGGCAGGTGGTCCTGGGTGCTATAAGAAAGCAGGCTGAGCAAGCCAGTGAGCAGCTCCCCTCCATGGCCTCCACATCAGCTCCTGCCTGCAGGTTCCTGCCTTGAGCGCCTACCCTGTCTTCTCTCAAGGATGGACTATGATTGGACGTTAAGCCAAAAAAACCCTGTCCTCCCCAAGTTGCTGTTGGTTGTAGTGTTTATCAGAAAGCAAAGTAGGGCAGTAACACACCGCAGACAGGGGCCACATTCCAGTGACCGCCGGGACTGGGGGCATTTACAGGGAGTTCACGATCACAGCAGCTGGAAATGGAAACGTAAACTCACATAAGCGGGACATAAACAAAGAAAAGCCGCTCACTGGGAAGAAGGTGGGAATATCCTATCCCTCTAGTGTAGTTAGAGTTTTCCTGCCTGGCCCAGTCAGGACAAATCTCTCTTACCCGCCAGTCCCTCAGTCACTCAGACCCAACCAAGAAAGCACACAGAAACTTACATTGTTTACAAACTGTATGGCCGTGGCAGGCTTCTTGTTATCTACCTTTTCTATCTTAAATTAACCCATTTCTGTTAGTCTATACTTTGCCACATGGCTTGTGGCTTACCGGTGTCTTTACATGTTGCTTTTCATGGCGGTGGCTGGCAGTGTCTCTCTCAGCCTTCTACTTCCCAGAATTCTCTTCTCTCTTCATGGCGGCGGCTGGAGGTGTCTCTCCCAGCCTTCTACTTCCCAGAATTCTCTTCTCTCTTGTCCCGCCTATACTTCCTGCCTGGCCACTAGCCAATCAGAACTTTATTTACACAGAGCGATATCCACAGCACCTTGCAAAAATAGCCATTTGGGCAAGAAACTGTTCTTGCCTGGACTGCTCGATCAACTGGACATGCAGGACCCATAGAAAGGTGACCACTGAACTTTGCTCGACAAATTGGTCCTTCAGGTTCCTGCTTCACAGAGAAAACTGCCAGACATTCTACAAGACACTGAGAGAAGTGACCGAGAGACTCTAGCCCTGTGGGCTGAAGACAAATGCCCCAACTTTACAAAGGAACATTAGGTGACTGTCCAAGCTGCCAGCTGTCTCTGTCTACTCTTGCAAGACTCCTGAAAAATGCTTACATCCTTCTCCCGGTTCTCAGGTAATATTATATCCTTCTGAGGTCTTTGATGTGGTTGAAGATTACCTATCTATCTGAAATATCTCTATGTATATCTAGAAGACTTAACTAACATGGCTACGAGTATGATTATCATAGATGACTAATTATTAATCTATTTTTAATTATCCATTTCAATTTAAAATGAGCTATACAAACATAATACCTTAAACATGATTAGAAATATACACACAGTATAACAAAATTAACTTTAAGTTTGTATCAATAGACTAAAATCTATACCAATGTAAAACATTTTAAACAAGTTGTTGCTCTTTAGAAGTAAGTTCCCTAATCTACCCTTTCATCCTATTATATCTATATCACTCTAGCCATCTAACTTCAGGTCACTAATACAGTTAGGAGAAAATAGAACCTTTATAAGACATTATTCTCTTTGTTTTGGTTTGATTTTTTTCTAGATGGGGTTTCTCTGTGTAGTCCTATCCTGGAAATCCTCACTCTGTAGACCAGGCTGGCCTTCAACTCAAGAGTTCTGCCTCCCTCTGCCAGCCAAGTGCTGGGATCAAAGGTGTGTGCCACCACACCCAGCATAAGATTGTTCATAAGGGAATAATTTACACACACACCTTTGTGCTAGATAATACTATGGTATAATGAATGCTTATATAGGTAAAACAGTTACTGACAAAGGAAAAATAACAATGTGAAAAGAATGCATTACTAACATAGAATAAATTAGAAAAGCTAGCAAAAAGTAACATATGGGGCCAGGGGTTGGATCAGCAGCTTGGGGTGTTTTGCTGCCCAGCCTGATAGCTTGAGTTTGAGCCCCAGATCCCACATAGTTGAAAGAGAGAAGTAAATCCACAGCTAGCCTCTGATCTCTCTCTCTCTCTCTCTCTCTCTCTCTCTCTCTCTCTCTCTCTCTCTCTCACACACACACACACACACACACACACACACACACACAGAACAATAATAATAAATACATAAATATGCAAAAAGATGAATATTTTAGAAATCCACCTTCAGAAGCTAGGGAGATGTCTCATAGCTTAAGATGCTCCTCAGAGGATGTGGATTCCATTCCCAGCATCCACATCCAGCTCACAACCTCCCAAAATTCCAGTTGCATAAACCCTGGCAGGCTCTTCTGACTTCCACAGGCTCCTGAATACATACACATACATACATATACCACATAGAAGAAATGTTTTTGAAGTCAACCTTCAAACATGCTAGTAACTGCATTACAAACCTGTGCTTCTCAGGATTATGGCTTGTCCTCTTCTGGTGTATTTTTGCCTTCTCACTTTTCTAAGGATCTTTGTAGTAATAATAATAAATGACAAATTTTATTTTAAATGTATCTTAAAATATGAAGTGAAATGACATGAGGTACTACTTTATCTATTAGAATGACAGGATGGATCTTTTACTGTTGACAGTATGGTGAAGGCTTACTAAGCACTGTAGTGGAGTCTTCAGAAAAATAAGAGCAATAGGATATGCATAGATTTCTAAGAGGTAATCTAGTATGGAAATTGGCTCACCTGTTTATAGAGACAGGCCTGGATCAGCCATCTGCAAGCCAGAGAGCCAGAACATGAATGATCCCCTCAACACTGCTAAGAAACAGGGAGTTGAGTGATATGACTTCCAGCCTGAGGCCAAAAGACAGAGAGAGAGGCTAGTGTAATTTGTATGGTACAGAGGTTCCAGACCCAGTAGCTCTGATGCTCAAAGGTAGAAGAAAATGAATGTCCTAGCTCAAAAGAAAAAACGTAAATCTTGTTTACTCAAGCTGTTGAAGGATTAGAATAGATTCTAGTCCATCAGATGGTTCTCAACCTGTTGGTCAAAATCCCACGTATCAGATATTTATATTACAATTCACAAGAGTAGCAAAATTACATTTATGAAATAGCAACAAAGCCGGGCAGTGGTGGCACACGCCTTTAATCTCAGAACTTGGGAGGCAGAGTCAGGCGGATCTCTATCAGTTCGAGGCCAGCCTGGGCTACAGAACGAGATCCAGGAGAGGCACCAAAACTACACAGAGAAACCCTGTCTCAAAAACACAGAAAAAACAATGAAATAGCAACAAAATAATTTTATGGTTGGGGTCACCACATGTGGAACTGTGTTAAAGGGTTGGAGAATTAGGAAGTTGAGGACCACTATTCTCAGATGGCATTGGTCCATATTGATGATGTAGGTTTTCTTTATCCAGTCTAACTGCCCCAATGCTAATTTCTTAAGGACAAAAAGCATGATATGAGTTTAAATTTCATATATTCTGACTTGTGACTCTTTGGCTGTAACAGTTTCCCTCCAGGTTCATGTGTTCCGTACAGTTGGTCCCCACCTGGTAGCACCGTTTGGGGGAGGCGGGTAATAAAACTTTCAGGGCTATCCAGCCTTTTGTCGTTGCAATAAGGAGTTGTTATCTATAAGCATGTTGGCCTCATTCATAGCTTTCCTGGGTCACAGGTAGCCTGCAAGGGCGAGTTGGACACACCCACTAGGAGGCGGGGCTGAGCTGCAGGAGGTAGATCACTGTGGAGCCAGCCAGCCTTGAGTGTACTAGCGTGAGCATCCTCAAGCTCCAGCTGCCCAGTGACAAACTGCTCCACTGCCCTGTGCTCCCTTTTGTGATGGACTGTACCTCTCACAGTGTGAGGCTGAATAAACAACTCTCCCTCCCTTACATTGCTTCTATTAGGGATTCGTCACACTGGAACACGCTAGGAAAGAAACTGACAGTATGTACGGGCATTGGACTGGAAAAGGAGCACACAGTTGTTACTCATGATGTGATATGTACACCACTTTCCACATTTATTATGATGAACACATTATCATCATGTGCATATATTTCCTCATACAAAATTCATTCTTCAGAAGTCTGTTTTGTACTCAACTTTCTGGAATATACCTGGTACATCAAAAATACCTCTATTTAAAGGAGTATTTTAAGAATTTTTAGTTCTATGTCTAGCATATAGGTAAATTTTAAGACATTCTCTATGAGTCATATTAATCTTAATGATATCATAAATTTAACATTAAAGCTCCCCAAAATAATATGTAATTATTACTGGAATAAAACTAGAATTTGGTTTATTTGCAGCAAATGTTCATCTTGAATTGAACTTATTCGAAAACCAAGATAATCCTAATTATTCCTTAATGTGCAATGGAGCAGTGATTACTGTTCATAATTACTCCTCAAGGGCATTACAAGGTTCTAAAATGCCTTCTGAACCACCAAAGAAACAAGGCATTAAATTTAGAATACTTCATTGTAAAAATTGTTTAATTGTGCTGAATTCCCTGGAAATTGACCACTCTACATTTGGTGTCTACAGCTGGCTAGTTTGCCAGTCCAAACTGTTGATCAGAATGTCCTATCTTCAGCTCTTTTGCATAAACTGGAGTGTGCTGTGCAATCACCTAAATGTGTCCAGAGAGTGCGCTTTTTACTCCCAGCTAACCCTGAGGGTTCAGGGCCTGGGGGTCACAGGAACAGAGAATTTACTATGGATCTGCTGAAAAGGGAGAGATCTTGCAGGTAATTCAAGACTAAAGTGGCATCCCCTTATCTGCAGGGGCCATGCACCAAGACCAGCACTGGACACTGAAACCATGGGTGAGTTGGGCAGAATGGGTTGTTATTAACTACTAATAAAATAGAACTATTACAACAACTTACCAGCATAAGGATTACATGGCTAACATCTCAAACCCTCATTATACTGTAAACCTTAGCAGGCTCAGCATGAGACCTGCTTTCTTTCCTTACTGAGAACAGTGCCCTGTTTACTTAGGGACTGCTAGCCACAGCTTCTTTTGACATCTCCTGTTGACTGACATCATCATGGCTGTGCTTTGGTGCCATCATTAGATACACAGTGGCAACCTGAACACAAGCACCTTGAATACCAAGACAGCCGACCTGGGCATGGAGAAAGCTCCCAGGAGCCCACTATGCAAGTAGCACAGACAGTGTGGATGGATACAGTGGGCAAAGGATGTTTCACCCACCTCGGGCTGCACTGAGCAGACGCCAGTGAGAGACTTTGTCCAGATGCTCCGTACAGCAGGAAGAAAAGCAGGACTTGTGAATTATTTCTGTCTGGAAACTTCCATTTGATTCTTGAAGCCTTAGGTGACCACAGGCTCCTGAACCTGCAAAAGCAGAGCTTGTTAAAGGGGTACTGCAGGATCTGAGAGTGTCTAAAAGTGTGCGATGATGGATGATGGGCTGTCATATACACTTGTAAAAGGGACTTCAGCACGACTGCTATAGAGAAGGAGGAAGCTAGCTGGGCGGTGGTGGCGCACCTTTAATCCCAGCACTCAGGAGACAGAGACAGGCGGATCTCCGTGAGTTTGAGGCCAGCCTGGTCTACCAAGTGAGTTCCAGGAAAGGCACAAAGCTACACAGGGAAACCCTGTCTTGAAAAACAAAAACAACAACAAACCACATACCCACCCACCCACACCCCCAAAAAAAAGCAAAAAGGAGAAGAAGGAGGAAGAGGAAACCAGAAGGAGGCAGGCACAAGCTCAGTACCGAGCAAGCCCTGCTAGGGGATGTAGGATGCTCTCCACAGAGGAGAACATCACCAGGAGCCACTCTTCAGTGTTCCCTGGTGGGAAAACGATGCATTCTCATCCTGAGAAATGGAGAACGGATGTGGAGGTTCCAGGTTTGGGACGAGCACTCTGAGCAAAGACACTCATGCTGGCCTTTTTGCTGCTTGAACGAGATGGGGAAAAAATGCTGACCAGCACACATAGGAGCCACTGTCAGGAGGGTGCACAACTCTCCTGAGAGTCAGCGTCCCAGGGAGTCGATGAGCAACCAGGACCGCAGCACTGCAGGTGTTTAGACCTACCTGTGGACAGACCATGACAGAGCCGTTCGAATTTAGGTCATTAAGAACAACGACAACATTATAATTTGGTTCTTTATTCACTCAAAGTGCATGAAAAATGCTTGATAGCAACATGTGGCTAGCAGCTACCCTGTCAGATAGTGTGACGTCACCCCAGAAAGTCTTATTGAACTTGTATTGAAGCCAACTGGTAGATGCTGGAGTACAATGCCGGAGCCTAGCACATTTTCAGAGAATATGTAAGAATTCAAAGAACTTGGTGCTTGCCCCTGGCTTCTTTGAGCTTAGACTGTCTCTATCTCTAGGTACACGAATTTACCCTCCTTTAGCTGGGAGATCCTTAGCAAGGAAGTGGGGGGCATATGCTCATATGGGTCAGCACCAAGGACACAGCATTAGGCAGCCCTGTGGACTGCTAATTGGCTTCATAGACCAGAGGGCACAATAACCCATTCCCTTAGGTTGCTACGGCTGCTTGGATGCAGCTCCTGGCCACCAGGTAATAATTAGCTATCCCCAGGAAGGAAAAAGTAAGTTTGGCATCTTTTTCCCACTACAGGCCTTCATGACTCACTTGTTTCAACCGCTCCCATCTTTGGCTGATCCACACCAATGGGGAGAGAATTTCAGGGCCAGCTTGCCTAGTTTCCCCACCTGGAAGACAGTCATCTCTGCTCAAAAAGGGGCAAATGTCTGTGACCCAAGTGGCCTTCATTAGTCATTGTGTGCTCTAGAATAAACGGGCGTCTCTAAGGACCTCCTGCTTCCTGCGGCCAATGTGACAACCTCCACCTCACCTTAAAGTTCACAGAGCCTGAGAAGAATGCTGTCCAGCTCAACAATTGACTATATCTTAAGCACAATAAGCTGATCTTTAAAAAAAAAATGGGGCCGAAAGTCAAACCTTGTAAAATAATTCCAACATTTTATAGTGTTGTTCTGATTGCATACAATTCCCACAAGAAGGGAAGTACCTTTAAAATAAGGACTATTCAATACTAGTCCAGGATTTCCTCTTGTTGTTGATAATTTCCTCCTAACAGAAGACACGACACAGTGCAGAGTGAATTCAAAGGAGGTGTCCAGAGACAACACAGCATCTGCGTTCTGCAAGGAACATTGTTCGGTCTAATTGATGTTTTCCTTGCAAAGCAAGAGTGAGTGGAACTATTTTTATCCAGAAGAGAATAGATTCTCCTAAACTTAGGGTTCCCCCAAACCCCACCTAGTTTTTTTATATATAGTCAGAATCACAACTTGTACCCTTGCAAACTCAACATTTCCATGAGATGAGTGATAAACAGGAGGAGAGGTGCTATGTTCTGAGCAAGCAAACCTTAACCAATCCGAGCTTTCTAAACCATGGACATTCTGGTTCAAGCATCATTTTCAATGGATCCTGTCATCCCAACAGAAATGGCTCATAGAAGAAACTTCTCTATTTCCATGAAGTTTAATGATCTTCTCTCTGCTGGAACAGTGGCACGTGTGTCTTAGTCACCAGCTTAGCCTACCTATTGAGAATAACAACATATGGTTATGTGTGGTCAAGACCTCTAGAATAACAACTTATGGTTATGTGTGGTCAAGATCTCTAGGCAAACAATAACTTTGACTCTTGTATACACAAGGGCAAATACATCAGTAAGCAAATTTTGGCAGAACATTTTTCCAATTTCCTCCCTTTGGTCAGAAAGGCATAATTCAACCTTCACAATCTGGGCTGAGGTGCCAGAAATAAATGAACGTCATCCTTATGTCCAAGTACTTAAACATATCCAATAAAGGTGATGATTCTCAGTTTCAACTGAGAGCTAAAGTGAATTAGCAATTAGAGCCACAAAAATACTCAGCTGGGCGGCAATGGTGCACGCCTTTAATCCCAGCACTCAAGAGGCAGAGGCAGGCAGATCTTTGTGAGTTCAAGGCCAGCCTGGTCTACAAAGTGAGTTCTAGGACAGCTAGGGCTACACAGAGAAACCCTGTCTCAATAAACCAAAAAACAAACAAACAAACAAACAAAAAACCCACTCTTTCGTTGGCTTCATTTGTACCTCCAACTGTGTGCACAGGGTTAAAAGACAGGGATGGAGGTTCAAACAGGTTAGGTAAGCACATTCTTGCTAGTTGGGTGTATTCTTGAGCCAGTAATTCTTTTCTGGAGGCTTGGTATCCTTATCTGTAAACAAGTGTAGTAACAGAGCTGATACATACAGGGAAGGTTTATAGTTGGGGGTGGGATGGGGTAGTAGGGGGTATGGTGGAGGATGAGGGAGTAGTAGGGGGTAGGGGGTGGGGTTGGGTGCATGGTGTCACATGTCAGTCTAGGTGTTCTTGATATTTATTAAGCAGCACTGTTTACTGTGCAAGAAAAGCCACAAGGTACAACAAAACCCACTATAAGAGTTTATTAGGGGAAGGGAATAGAAGGGAATGCTTAGGCCTATGGAAAGCTCATGCAGGAAGAAGGGAGGAGGGATGTGTGGGACCCACTTTTATAGATTCCCCTGCACATGGACATATGGGCTTACGTAGCTATACCATGCATTCACATAGATTACATGTTCACACTGCACGCAAATTACATGTTCACACTGCACGCAAATTACGTGATCACGCAGCACATGGATTATGTAGGACATAAGGCCTTGGGCTGACCAAGCATCTTGCTAGTGCATGCACAATCGTGGCGGAGTGTCTAAGAGTTCTAACAGTTCTCACGTGTGTGTGTGTGTGTGTGTGTGTGTGTGTGTGTGTGTGTGTGTGTGTAGGCCAGAGTTTGTCTTCCTCTTCAGTGTTTTCCTCTATTGCTCCTGGCTTTATTTTTTGATATAGGGGCTCTTATTGGACCTGGAGCTTGTCATTCTAGCCAGGATGGCTGGCCAGGAAGAACACAGAATCTTCCTGTCTCTACTTCTACAGTGATGGGATTACAGGTGCTCACCCCTACTCCCAGCTTTTACATGGATGCTGAGGATTCAAACTCAGGGCTTCTTACTTGCATAGCAAAAATCTTCCTAGCTCCAGAGAAGCTTTAAAGAAATAAGTAACATAAAGAGCTAACCCTGAGGCGGGCCGTGGTAATTATATTCTGGGTGGCCTGTCAGGTGATTGCCTATGACATCATAAACCAGCACCATCACATTGATGCTCTGGACTCTGGTTCATGTTCCTCTCAAATTAAAATTCTCCTGATTTGTTTCTGTGAATAGCTTGTGGATGGCTCACATGGTCTTCAGGGCCCCAAGACATTATTTTTCTTCTCTCCAATTATACCTGCTCCCAAAGCTGCTTGTTCAAAGCTGTGGAGACCATAGGAGTATTCGCCGCATCTTCCATATCCCCTCCTGATAACCATGCATCCCTCACATGGAACACAGCTGTGCCATTTTCTACCCAGCTGCTCTAACTGACCCCCAAGTCACACTAGGTTCATTTAGTCTGAGGCTGTCGGTACCACACAGTCCCAATGAAATGACTTTTTCATGTTCTGCCTCTTTGTTTCAGGCCCTGGCACAGATCCTTGGAGACTGGCTGGAAGAAAATCTCAATGACAGACGCCACACTGCATTCAAAACAACCCCTGGCTTTTGAGTATGGTTGACCTTGTTACTCTGTTCTCTTCCTGTGGGTACTTTCTGGAAAGTGCCTGAGTCCTTCCTGTAAACCAGCTAGTGTTCCCAAGACAAGCACAGACATGTTTCAAGTCAGCTGGGGAATCTCATTCCTCTCACTGAGGTTTCCTATCCTCCCTTGGTATTATTTGATCAAATATCACTAAGATGTTATGTGATAAAATACCAAAGAAACAGGCCAGATAACGTGCATGGAGCATTAGACAGAAGAACCAACCCTCCAACATTATTGTGCTTCCTCCAGAGGAGCCCTGAGCCAGTGGTTCCCTGAGTTACAGTTTCATCTCTTCATCCTCCTCCAACCTTTTGCTTCAGGTCGCACCCTCAGCTAGATGTTGTGCAAAGGTCTTCAATCCATGCCTCCAAAGAACACAAGGGACTCGTGGTAGAGTTGGAAAGGACATTTTGTGGAAACTTCAGATTATGTCCAGGTCTTACAAACCATGAAGTTTGGTCCCTATTTGAGGACCACTCAACAGGCTGGGAATAATTTATCTTTGCAGATGTCACAAAATATGTGATTAGACAGACATGTGTCTAGGGCCCCTGAAGACTTCAGAAGGGGCCATGCAAAGAGGAGTCTCTGCAGTCCCACAACACAGCCTGTGTACCTTACAGCCACATGACTCAGAGGAATTAGCCCAGCAGCTGATGCCTTCAAAGCTGAAGGTTTGGCTTTGCTGGGGCAAAGAGAAGCTGTCCACAATCCCATCCAATGAGCGTGTCCTTTTAACTGATCTTGGCCGGCCTTCTGCCTTGCTTTTAGTCTGGTATTTTGCTGCTGCTATTTGCTGGTTTTCAGTTCAGTTTCTTTGCAGTTGTGCAGGCTGACTAAGAACCTTTTTCTCTTGTTGCTTTGAGCATCCTTGAAGGCCCCTCCACCCCCGCGGGGAGGAGTTGAGTATTGTTTTGTCCCTAGACTCCACAAATAATAGAAGAAACGATATTGTTTGTATTGGGTGCACCTGCTTCCCTGAACCAGGGTGAGGTGTTTTGTTTTTCCTTCTCAGCGCCCACTCTCCTTTTATCTTGGCTGCACATACTTTGTTGTTTGGTGGGAATTTTAGTGGCTCCTGATTTCTTAGGGAACTTCCTATCCCAGGGAACTCAGAGATTCTCCCCAGAGGCCCCCAGAGACTATTGTTTTATTGTCCCCACCCTCCGTCCACATGTACCATATAAACAGGCACCCAAACATACAAGATGTTCTTAAAGCGGCAGAAGAAATGTGATCCTACAGCAAGGCTGCCTATGTAGTATTCGGCCAAAATGATGCAAGTATGCCTGAATGCATTCTCATACCTAGGGAGGCACGTCACACAAAGAGAAAGGAAGCCTGTGTGTTTGCTCTCTACATTCCCCAAAGGGACTAAAGTCTTTAAGGCAGGGCTTGAAGCATGCCTTCCCCTCACCACTTTTTCACAAATTAGATAACACACCATCAAGAAATGTGTTTTGAAGCAATTGTCTGGTGTGTGTATTGTTATTAGGGATTCAAGCAAATTTGCATACTAACAGAATGGGTTTACTTGCTTATTTATTCCTTTTATTATCATCATTTTTATTATTGTGTGTGTGATGTGTAGATGTGTGAGTGTGGGCATGGGTGTGGGTAGGTACACAGGTGTCAGAGTTCGCATGGAGAGGTCAGGTCAGAGGATGACTTTGGGGAACTAGTTCTCTCACTCCACTGGACTTTGAGATCACAGTGAAGTCATCAGGCTTGTGTGACCAGTGCTTTTACCCACTGACCATCTCACTTTGTTTGTCTGTATGTGAAGAGAATTAAAATTTGGCTGCATATTTGATACTGCAGCAAACAGAGCGTGTGCAACACTTTTCAGTATGATGTCTACTTTATAGACTCGCATGAACATGTTCAACATGGCAGAAGTGTGCTTGGCACCATTTTAGAAATTGTTACAGTTCAGCACTTTTTGTTTGTTGTATTTGGTTTTTGAGACAAGGTCTCATGTATCCCTAGCAGGCTTCAAGCTTGCTCTGCACCCAAGACTGGCCTTGCACTTTGGCCCTCCTACTCTACCTCCTCAGTACTGGGAGGAAAGTGTGCCATCTCACCTGGCAGAAAGTCTGTCATAATCTTGAGCCAAAATTCATTGAAAATTTTTTATGAAACTCAGCTCAATTTTTAAGATCAAACTTTCTTTTTTCTTTCTTGAGACAGGCTATTAAGTGGCCTTGAACACATGTACTATGTGCCCCAGGTTGACCCTGAACTCCTAATATTCCTTCTCTGCCTCTCAAGTGCTGGGATTATAGGTATTCACCACCATGTCCAACTACAATTCAACATTCAAACACAATCCAATCCAAAGAGTCATTAACTTGATGCTTACATGCTAAGGAGTGACATTGAAAGTCTTTGTTTTCTATAACCAAGCTGTTGTTTTTATAAGAGAAGAAAACTTTGTGCAGAGAACATTGTGTCTGTAATGTATACGGTCTCAAATCTGGGTTAATCGGTGTTACTCAGCCTTTGTGGGCACCGTGTGGCTAGTCAGCATGTAAGAGCATCCTTTGTCTATTCTTTGTTCAGAACCCAGGCTGCAGTCAACACACGAGTGAACCCTGCCAGAAAAGACCTGACATTTGTTAACACTTGATTTTGTATTATTATCATTATTATTATTATTATTATTATTATTATTATTATTATTGGTGTGCTGGGTATCCAGAAACGTTTCTGTCACCAGATTTTTCATACTTTCACACATGGAGCTGAGTGCACAGTTTCAGAAGCTGTAGTTTGGATGTGGGATGGATAGTGGTTAAAAGCATTTGTCCCAGAAGCATGAAGACCTGAGCTTGATTCTCGAGCCTAAGGTGGAAGGAGTGACTGACTCATCTCCTGAAAGTTGTCCTCTGACCTCCACACCTATCCCATGGCACAAAGGTGCTTGTCTGCTCCTCCTCTTCCTCCCCCTTTTCTTGGTCTTCCTTCTCCTCTACCTCTTCCTCATCAGCAGCATAAAAAGATGCTGTGGTTTAAGAAAGGGAGAACAAGGAATAACAGACCATGATAAATGAAGACCACATGAGAACAGGAATAGGCAGAGTGCTCGAGAGGTCCCCAGAAATCCACAATGATACGTCCTCTGTAGACTGCTGGCAATGGTCGAGAGAAAGCCTGATCTGACCTAGTCTGGTGATCAGATGGCCAAACACCCTACCAGTCGAGCTGGGACTCTCATCGAATAACTGATGGAAGTGGATGCAGAGATCCTCAGCCAGGCCCCAGGTGGAGCTCCAGGTGTCCAATTGGAGAGAAAGAGGAGGGACTGTAAGAGTGTGAATTGTTGAATCCAAGATTGCAAAAAGCACAGGGACAAATAGCCAAATGAATGGAAGCACATGAATTATGAACCAAAGGCTGTGGAGCCCCCAGCTGGATCAGGCCCTCTGGACAAATGAGACAATTGAATAGCTTGAACTGTTTGGGAGGCATCCAGGCTGTGGGACCTGGACCTGTCCTTAGTGCATGAACTGGCTGTTTGGAACCTTGGGCTTACACAGGGACACTTTGCTCAGTCTGGAAGGAGGTGACAGGATCTGCCTGTACTGAATCCACCAGGTTTAAATGAGTCCCCAGGGGAGTCTTGGTCCTGGAGGAGATGGGAATGGAGGGGAGGTGCTGGGGGGAAGGTGGGGCTGGAGGCGGGAGGGGGGAGGACAGGGGAACCCATGGCTGATGTGTAAAATTAAAACACAAATATAATAATTAAAAAAAAAAGATGCTGTGGCTTAACACAACAAGAATTAACTCCCTGGGTGCACAACTCAAGGACATTGGTCATCTGCCCCCCTGGTACATTTTGTGAACTTCTAGATAGACGGAATCATGCCCTGCTTCATCCCTGTGCCTTAATGGCTGGTAAAGAGCTTCACACGGGACATGTTCAGGAAGTATTTATAGAATGAGTACTGAGTAGAGAGGCTTTGGAAAGCCCCTTCACAGCTCTGGCTGTGGTTCTCTTTGTGACTATATAACACAGTTGACGTCTTGAACTCATTCTAACACATCTCTGACTCCTGCCATCCAAAATGATGTGGCTTCGCCTCATTATGTCAGGGTGATATGTACAAGGCAGGGGGAAGGGAAACAAAGTAGTCTGTCAACAAGATTAAGTTCTCTTCTCACGTGGAAGTCCACAGAAAAACCATCCACTGATTCAAGTGGCTACCAAGGGCTCAGTTGCCATCTTTCTGTATTACCATCCTCAATCCAAAATCCGTGTTGTGTTCCAGACACCATGTCCTTCTAGATCAGTGCGAAGAGGAAGTACAGGAAGATGAGAAGGCAATTTAAAAAAAAATGTATTTATTTATTTTATGTATACGAATGCTCTATTTGCCTGGACACCTGCATGCTGGAAGAGGGCATTGGGTGCCATTACATGCTGTGGGATATTTTGATCACACTCTGACACTCTTGAGACTGACAATAAAGTTGACCTTGAATCAGAGGACAGAGCTAGCTAGTTAGTGACTGACCAGAATTAGCCCTAGAGGTTTTAGAGGACCCAGGACATAGAGAGAGGGAGAGAGAGGAAGTAGTAGGGAGGGGCTTAGAAAGATTTGTGGGCCTTTTTAGATCGAAGAAGCGGAGAGAGAGGAGGTTACTGGTCACTTCTCCAACCAATCAGGTTTTTACCCCAGTATCTGACTCCCAAGTTTTATTTAATACTAAAACAATTTAAGTAATCACTTCACTTATAGATGATTGTGAGCCACCATGTGGCTGCTAGGAATGGAACTCAGGTCCTCTGGAAGAGCAGCCAGTGCTCTTAACCACTGAGCCATCTCTCCAGGCCCGAGAAGGCAACTTTTGCAACTGAGCCCACTTAAATGCCATCCTGGAAGTCTACTTGGCCTCACACTTAGGCATCATTGACTAGAACTTGGTTGGGTCAGATATTACCGGAAATACAAACAGCATCCTATTGCTCGGATGGAAGAGGAGAGACAGCTGCTGGTGTCATTGGTGATCCAGTCCATTACCATCCAGCCTGGTCTGCAGCTCCAGATTGTAGTTTATAATTAGATTGTAGTTAGCTAAAGAGCTGCCCTCCATTCTATAATTATATCACTTTCTCTCATTCTCTCTCTCTGTGTGTGTGTGTGTGTGTGTGTGTGTGTGTGTGTGTGTGTAACGGTGTTCGTGGTAGATAAACTCCATCTATTTTTTATTACAATCCTTGCTTTGAGGACTGCAACTATGGCCCCCGTTTCCGGAGGCTGGTTTGTTCTCTGTGAGCCTTTAATACTCAGAAGTCCAGGCACATCACCTTAGACCATTTCCTTACTTGATCTCCAACTTCTAGACTCTGAGGAGGAGGGCTGGGCAGGGCCATGTCAGTATTCCCATTAATAATAACAGAGAAATGGAGGTCAGAGGATTGGCTCATTGAGGAAGAAATAACTCTTTAATGCCTTGATATCAAGGGAAGACTTATAAGTGATGTTGTCATATGTAAGAAATGGAGACATTTCCTGGAACTGCCCAAATTCGAATACTTCCTCCAAAAATGCACCAGCAAAATGGGTCTTATTAAGTCACTCCACCTCTTATCTTATTTTTATAATCTGTAAAACAGAGCTAATAATAGAGAATTAGGAATGTAAACCATTTGAAAAGAGTTTTGTATAGTGTCTGACACACACAGGAAACAATCAATAAATGTCATTTATTTCAGGTAGTGATTCAACTGTCAATAATTTTTTAGGCAAATTTTTGACAGCTTCGGGGCCTGTTCCTTCTCCCCTTGTGAACCACACTGCAGAGGCTCCAGTCCGAAGCATGACTGGCTGAGCGATGACCCAGTCACCGGAGACTCGGATCTTTTCATCAGCGAATTCCATCATCTGTAGCTCACTGCGCCGTGATCAACACAGCGCTGGAGCCCCAGCACAGACATCGTATGCAGGAGGCAAATATGGCATGATTGCTATTACCCTTTCTTCCAAAAGTCCTGCATCCCTTCTGATCACAAATCAGTGGGCAGAATTTAGCCCATGAGCAAACCTAAGAAGTGGGGCCTGTGCAGACTGAGCACAACTGTCCTGTAAGAACCAACATTCCATTGCCAGCAAAGGGAACCATGAGCACACTAGCAGGCATGGAGAAGACTTGGACACAGACATATTTGTCGTGGAATCTAGGAGTCTAGGAAAAGGGAGTGACCTCAGCCAGCGATTCTGAAAGTCACCAATGTACCAGGTGATGACAAACATTAGCCATAAATCCTAGAGATCTTCTGTGCCTGCAGAAAACATTTCCCTGTGTGTTTAGAAATTTACAAAAAGAGCCTGGCAGTCACTACCTATGGTGGGACACCTTGCACAGCCTTGATGCAGGGGGAGGGGCTTGGACCTGCCTCAACTGAATGGACCAGGCTCTGCTGACTCCCCATGAAAGGCCTTACCTTGTTGGAGGAGGGAATAGGGATGGGTTGTTTGCCCTCTTCCTTTGTCACTGTGAGCCGACGTGCTATAAGGACCATGCTGCATGTAACCATCTAGTCTTAGACTCTCAGCTTCCAGAACTGGGCTTTAAATTTAAACTAACTCTGTCCTCTCCCACCTCCCTCCTGTCCCCCTGCCATCATGTTTTCAGCAGTGTACCTACCAGCCCATCACCCAACACAAGAATAAGGTGCTTTCTACAGTGCTAGAAAAGACAGCATAAATATGTGTGAGAAAATATCCTGGAAGGGTCCTTGTTACCTTAACTTCTTAAAATTCACATTTCTCACCAATGCTTCTCTTCATCCACTGTTCTGTTGCTGTAACAGCATCTGAGACTGCAATTTATTTTAAAGAAGAAGAAGAGGAAGAGGAAGAAGAAGAGTAATAAGAAGAAGGATAGGAGGAAAAGGAGAAAAAGAGAGACAAGAAAAGATGCTTATTTGGCTCACAGTTCTGGAAGCTGAGAAGTCTAAGACTAGATGGTCCTTATGGCACGTCAGCTCACAGTGACAAAGGAAGAGGACAAACAACGACATTCATAAAGCACTGTGGTGCAGGGGAGGAACAGACTCACATTTTTAACAACCCATTACTCATAAATTCTGCTAGAGCAGCATGAGTCACTCATGGCCTAACACCTTCCCTTGGGCCCAACCTCCCAGCACCACCACACTGGGAATGCAGCTTCCAACACAGGAGCATTGGGAAGCCACATTCAAACAACAGAAAGGCTTTGTCATAGCAGGGTCCTCATTCAGAAGGAAGCAGAAAGGTAAGAAGGAAGCAAGGGAAGGAAGTCTGGGAAGAGACTAAAGACAGGAAGGGAAGTAAATGAAGACGCATAAAGACTACCCGTAAATAGTTCCATTGGCTGGAGACCTTGCAAACCCATCCGGTGATGATGTACAGCATACACACAGGCTGGCCCACCACTCCTGGGTTGTTACCAAGAAGATAGCCTGGATAATCACATTACTGGAGTGCAGAGCACAGTGGAGTTTCTGGGCTGGAGGAAATAAAAAAAGAGGTGAGCTTCCTAGGCAAGACTGTGAAGAACTCGGAAAACTTGGGGGTTTTCATTAAGGGTTGGACTGATCCTTAATCCTGCTTTGAGCTTTTTCCTACTTGATGCCACCCTAGCATCCCAATAGACTGTCTCCCTGGCTAGGGTACACAGCGGGCAGCACAGATGTGTGTGACTTGCCTAGCACTGAACACTCCTCTCCACAGAGGAGGTCTGGAGACTACATTGCTAGAGATGAGTAAGAATGCAGTACCTCGGTTAGCTGTCAGCGGTCAGATCTCATTGTCGTGGGCAGGGAGTCATGCTTCAGATCTACTCACACATGAGAATAAAGTTAGTGAAGAGAAAAGGAGAAAATCAATCTCAACCAGAGGACCAGAGTTTATGCCCCACCTACGGTCTTCAATTATTGAACAGTCTGCTGATCTGTTACTACCTGACTAGAGAGACATGGCTGTAGATGGCCAAAGGCTGTGACTTGCTTGGCTGCACTGGTGATCAGCCTCAGAAGCAACCCCACTTCCAGAAGCTGGCATCTCCTAGGATGCCTGTCACTCAGCACTGTTTCTTCCTTCCTTCCTCGGCTGCACGCTTGTTTTGTTTGTTTGTTTGTTTGTTTGTTTGTTTGAAATCACTTGGGGAATGTTTTAAAGCACTGCTGCCACCTCTGGATCTTCAGATTTCATTAATATTGGGTGTAAACTGGCTGTTGGAATTGTCTGAATGTCCCCCCAGTGACTCTGCATTTTTCACAGGAACTTCTTATGCATGCAAACTTTCACTAAAACTTTGGGAATTTAGAAAAGCATAATTCCAGCAGAAGGTGAAAAAATACCTTCCAAATCTGTTTTAAATATTTGTGTCTTAAAAATATAAAATTCTTTGGTCTATCCCTTCCTTTGGAAAATTCTGTTGAGAGAAGCAAGCAGAAACGTCAACTTAATTTCATCCGCAACTCCCTCTCCTTCCCTCAAGACCTTCCTTCCCTCCTTCTCTTTTTTTTTTTTTTTTTTGAGCTGAGGATCGGAAACACACACACACACACACACACACACACACACACACACACACACACACGTCTCTCCTGCTCTTACACCTGCCTCCAACGCTGGTGATTCCTGCGTTTGCAGCTCCGCCCTAATACAAACCCCTACTACGGGAGGAGCTAGTTGTTCCTGGGACCGCTGGGAGGTTCTGCAGGGGGCAGCTGGGGGTCTGGAGACCAGGCTGGGAATTACCAAGACATTCCACCTGGTGGGAACAAATGGTCCCATTAAAGTATCTACAGAATGGTGTGGACACTGGCTAGGCATCTGTAACCATACACGAGGTTCCAGGACCTCTGGGTGGCTGACCCCCTTTTCTTCCACCAGATGACAAGAGATCAGGCAAGAAAGAAGCCCCCTGCTTCCCAACATTCCAAAAGTCTGTGCTGCCTCTCTCTGATCTTTGTTGCTGCTCCAGAACTCCCTACTCCCCACTCCCCCACTACCTCAGCCCAACCCAACAGCAGGATATAACTATCCCTGAACCAGGGGAAAAATGAGGGTGAGCAGACAAAGAAGAGGTAGTTGTGCTGTTTTGAAGACTTCACTAGGGGTGGAGATGTGGCACAGTGGGTAGGGCTCTCACAGCATGCACAAAGTCTCAGGTTCAGTCACCAACACCACATAAGCTGGGCACAGACTTAAAGGGTTGAAAGACTTAGTACAATGATAAAGGAAATCAAAGAAGATACAGGTAAATGGCGAAGTAACCTATTCCTGGATTTAAAGAACTCATATTGTTAAAATGTACATTACCACCCAAAGTGAGCTACAGACTCAACGGAAGGCCTTCTTTGCAGACATATAAAAAACAATTCTAAAAGTCACATACAGTCATTGTACAGCATAATGACTACAGTTAATAATATTGTATTCACAAAAAAAATGTTAAGAGAAGGGGGCAGAAGAGGTGCTGGGTGGTTAAGAGCACTGGCTGCTCTTCCAAAGGACCTGAGTCCAATTCCCAGCACCCACACGTTGGCTCACAATAACTCCTGTTCCAGGGGATCCAATGTCCTTTTCTGACCTCTAGCACCACACACAGACATGTATGCCAGTAAAACACCTATGCACATAAAAATAAGCTAGTTAATTAAAAGAAAATAATTTTCTTCCTTATCTATAAAAATTTTTTGAGAGGAATTAAGCACTCTTACCACTTACAAGAACAGGTAGATAAAGTATATATTAATTAGCTCAATAGAGACAAGATAACATATTATGCATGATAAATATATACATGTTTTCCTTTATGATTTTAGGATGTTTTCATTACATGGAGGGAGGACGTGAAGATTAGACCGCGGTCACATGTGAAGGTCAGAGGACAGCTTCCAGGAGTTGGTCTCCTCCTTCCAGCATAAGGGTACCAAGCTTCTAACTCGGTCCTAACTACAGACATCTTTCCTCACTGAGTGATCTTGAAGGCACAATATACAGGATTTAGTCATCAATTTTAAAAACTAATATGGCTAAATATATTTTATATGGAACAATAGACCACAGATAGCTAAAGCAACATTGACTTTTGTTAATGTACTACCAGCTGAGGTACATCCCCAACCCATGAGTTAGATATTTTTAAATTACAGTTTGATAGTAATAAAGGTAAAATACAAAAGTAAAGTATAAAAAAATCTTTCATAGTAGTTTTTAAATTAAGATTAGAAGTAGGGCTTGGATGGTCCAGACATACACCTATCTGTAACTCATTCACTCTGCTCATAAAGGTGCACCTCACCATCCCACCTATCCATCCATCTATGCATCTAAGCATCCATGCATCCATCCATCCACCCACCCATACATACATATATACATACATACATACATACATACATTCACCCAGCCAGCCAGCCAGCCAGCCATCTGTTTTGGAATAATCTTTTTGCACACGGTAAGGATGTGTCTTTGCCAAGGCACCTTCCAATTGATTTAATAAAGAGTTCCAATAGCTAGGCAGGAAGAGGTTAAGCAGGACTTCCGGGCAGAGAGAGAGGAAAAGGAGATGAATCTGGGTGCAGGAGGGACACCAGAGCACATGGAGAGGAAACAGGAGGTGCAAGATGGAAGAGAGGTAAAGAGCCATGAAGCAAAACATATTAATACAAATGTATTAATTTAAGTTATAAGAGATAGTTAGAAACAGGCCTAAACTGAGGCCATACTTTCATAATTAATAAGTCTCCATGTCCTTTTTTGTGAGCTGGTGGCACAAAGAAAAATCTTTTGACATACAGTGACCAACATGGTGTTTGAATATCCAAACACAGGGCCTGAGAAAGCTAAGTAAAGTTCTGTATAAGGAGCCTGACATACCTTCCTAGTCCTGCAGTTTCTCAGGAGGGCTGGTGCTCAACAGCATACAGAGAAGGCTACTGGCTGCTGCCTGAGAGCTGGAGCCAGCCACCAGCACCATGCACTAAGCTCAGCCACATAGCAGCTGACATGGCAGTTTAAGATGTGTCTCACATGGTCAGAGAACACTGCAGATGCTTAGTAAAGCCAAGTCCAGACATAAAAAAAAACCTCTAAAATGATACAGTATGTTTAAAAGTGTGCTTAGATGCTGAAGAAAGAAAAGAAAATGGGTAAAAACAATCATAAAAAGTTTATAAATAATAAGATAAAGTATTTAAAGAAAGAAGAAGTAATGTAAAAAGGATAAGCCACATAAACATGGAAAATACAGAGTCTGGATTCTATATGGTATCTTGTTGACTTTGAAATTTTTTATTTCTGATGAGTGAATGACAGCTGCTGAGAGACATGGAATTATAAGAGGAACTTGCTGCCCAAATCCTAAATGGTCTAATAATAAAGACCTTAAGCCATATATTGGGGTAAATTCTGAGAGATCAGGGAGACTAAGGAACAGGCTGCTAGAGAAACTTCTCACCACTACCAAATCCTCAGGCCAAATGGAAGGTAAGATCTATCTCCACGAATCCTCAGACTGGAAGCCTCTGAGTCCTCAGCTGAAAAGCTCTAGTTCCTGTCTCCTCATGCCTTATATGTCTATCTCTGCCCAGTCATTTCACTCCCTTCCTACTGCTGGGATTAATGGCCTGTGTGATTCCCAAATACTGGTAGCAAAGGCATGAGATCTCAAGTGCTGGGATTAAGGTCATGTGACTCCCAAGTACTGAGGTTAAAGGTGTGTGCCACCACTGCCTGACTCTGCTTCTCTCCTAGACTAGATCAATTTCATGTTATCCAGGGTGGCTTTGAACTCACAGAGATCCAGACAGGCCTCTGCCTCCCAAGTACTAGA
Source organism: Onychomys torridus (assembly GCF_903995425.1). Taxonomy (NCBI): domain Eukaryota; kingdom Metazoa; phylum Chordata; class Mammalia; order Rodentia; family Cricetidae; genus Onychomys; species Onychomys torridus. The sequence continues at coordinate 27,754,454 of NC_050444.1, read as the reverse complement.
ATTAAAGGTTTGTGCCACCAATGCCTGGCCTCTATGTTTAATCTAGTAGCTGGCTCTGTCCTCTGATCCTCAGGCAAGCTTTATTGATATACAATATATCACCACAGGGATTACTGAATCAAAGCAGCCTAGATGCTTTAGGAATGCCTTAACTTTAAAGTGGAAGTAGAAAATGTATTGCTTTGGGGAAGAGGTCATACTTTTGTTTCCACAGGAAATGAAAGGCTATGGATTCCTTCAAGGTTAATAAAGATCAGGTTTGATCGTGAGAGATCCCCTAAAAATCCTGGCTACAGACATGAAGAAATAAACCTAGAAAAACTTTGCAACCACTGCCTGACCTCTATGGCTAACTCTGTGGCTAGCTCTGTCCTTTGATCTTCAGGAAAGCTTTTATTTCTTAGATCACAGTCAATATATCACCACATTCCCCCCCCCCCTTTTTTTGTCTAAAATAACAAAAGAAAGTTATAACAAATATAATAACTATAGACAAAAGGTACTATCCATAACCCATTGAATGACCAAAAACCACCCACCCCACCTCTTGGGAATGTGGGTGTCATGTTCTTGAAACTACTTCCTGCTGTCTAAGGATGATGGCATCTTTGTTGTTGTTGTTTGAGGCAGGGTTTCTCTGTTTAGCCCTGGCTGTCCAGGAACTCACTCTGTAGATCAGGCTGGCCTTGAACTCACAGAGATTCACCTGCCTCTGCTTCCCAAGAGCTGGGATTAAAGGCATGTGCCACCACTGCCCAGCAGGTGATGGCATCTTTAGGGGATCCTGAAAATAAAATTGTTGGTTTAATTGTCAATTCCTGGGAGAGGCAGTTGTATCATGTGTTGTCCAGTCTCTGCATAATGCAAAAGTGCAGGGCTTGTCTCATGTCCTGGCTATAGTAGCCTGTGAGGCTGGATCATCTCAGCTAGCCATCTCAAAATTGTCCTGAACAGTTTGTAGTCCAAAGTCAATCTTTAGGCGTCGTTTGTCATCTTAGTTGTATTATCATAGTCCATGTGGAATCATCAGTGCGGGACCCCATCATCCTTTCAGAGACTTCAAAGGTCGCTGTTAGGCATGGTCATGGTTAACTGCAGGAAACTGCTAGAGACTCAAATCTGAAACCATGTACAGGAAGCCAGGTGAAGCCTTTTTTCTCTATATGACCATTAATATCATGACAAAAGTTTAATATATAAATTAATCTTATAAATTCTGTTATAAAAGTCATACCTTAAGAAAATTTTTAAAGAGTCAAAATAAAACAAAAGGGCCATGAGATTAGTAGCAATAGAATACTCCCTTAATCTTGGTTTTTCTTCTGTCACATATCAGGTGTCTCTTCTAACATGATACAGACATTTTGCATTTTCCTTTAACAAGCATGCTTGGGTTTAGAAAAGGAGAGAGCCATGCTCCAACCAAAGCCAGGTTTAATTTTTAATTGAACTGGGACTACAAGAAGACCATTTGCTTTATGTGTCTATAGAGAACAACAGAAACAAGCGTTTAGGAAGACTTAGGAAATTTTATATGTGGTATACCAATAGGCCAATTTACTCTTTTTCTTGGTACATTTTTCTGGATGATTTGTCCTTTTTCTTCAGATGTCTCATTTGTCCCGTGTTCTTCTGATTCCTTAGCCTTCATTCTCTTGAAAGACAAAATAAAACCCTTCCCCAACCCTAACTTTGGAGAGGTTCCTTTTTGCAAAGTTATATCTGATCAAATGAAAATCATTTGTTAGTCATATACGTTAGTTTAAATTGAATGGTCATGCTGGTTGATGAACTATCATCTATGCTAATTAAAAGCTCTCTCTTGTTCAAATAGAACCTTTATCAATTTTAATGGTATCCATAGCTTTTCTTCTCCTGTGGAAACAAAAGCAAAACCTCGTCCTCAACGTAACACATATCCTGATTTCCACTCTGAGGTCAGCACATCTTTAAAGTATACAGGCTGATTTAATTCTGTAGTTTTTTCTGTTATCCAATGTCTCTCCACAGCTGTTGTTCCTTTCTCATTAGCACTGAGAAAATTCAAAGTTAATAAAGCATTATGTAATCTATTTCTGGGGGTCTTTATTACCCCTTTCTGTTTATTTAGCATATCCTTTAGAGTTTGCTTTGATCTTTCTATGATTGCTTGGCCTGTAGAATTGTGTGGTATAACTGTAATATGCTTTATATTATTAAAAGCAAAAAATTGTTTCATTTTACCAGAGACATATGCTGGAGCATTGTCAGAATCAGCCTTTTCAGAACTCATAGCAGTTGCCCACTGAAATCCTGAATTGGTATCAATGGTGTGGTGTGCATATTTTAATTATCCAAATTCTGTAAAATGAAACACATCCATCTGCCAGGTTTCATTCCTTTGAGTACCCTTTGGGTTACATCCTGCTGGTAGTGGAGTTTGGTTGTATAAAGAACAAGTAGGATACTTCCTTATAATTTTCTCGGTTTGTTGCCAGGTTATAGAAAAATCCTTTTTTCAAACTCTTACTATTGACATGATGTTTTTATTAAATTCTGAGGCCTCCAGCACATTTCCTATTTATCAATCTTATTGTTACTTTGTGCTAGAGGGCCTGGTAGACCTATATGGGATCAGATATGAGTTATATATAAGGGATGATTCCTATTCCTCATTATTTCTTGTAACTGAATAAATAATAACATTAATTCTGGCTCATTAGGGATAAATTCATCAGTTTCAATGTGTAAAACAAGTCTTTCTGCAAACTGAGAGTCAGTAACTATGTTAAGAGTTTCCATAAAATCCATTAATATCATCAGAATGTCATATAATTCTGACTGTTAGACAGAATTATAAGGACTTGGATTCACTTTACTTAAATTTTCTGATTTGTAACCTGCCTTTCCTGATTTGTTTTCATCAGTATAAAATGTAGGTGCTTCAGATATTGGTGTTTCCCGTACAATGCGAGGCAGGATCTAGTTAGTTTTCTTTATAAGTTGAATTCTATTGCTTTTGGGATATTTGTTGTTAATATCTCCCAAAACAAATTACTGCAAGCTCTTTGCCAAGGTTCACTTTCTGCCCATAATTTGTCAACTTCATCATTAGTTAAAGGTACTACAATTTCTGCTGAGTCTGTTCCTGCTAATTAACAAAACCTCAAATTTCCTTTCAAAATCAGATCAGAAATCTTTTCCACATGTCTACAATTTCTTGCTCTGCTTATTTGGTAGAAATATCCATTACAATGTACTATCTTCCCTCTGCATTAAAATTCCTGTAGGAGAATGCTTAGAGGGTAAAATACCCAAAAGGCAATCAAGCTCTGGATCCACATGATCCACAAGTACAACTTGTACTTTCTTTTCCAACAAAGCCAATTCTCTCTCAGCTTCAGCTGATAATCCTCTTGGACTGTTTAAGTCCTTGTCACCTTCTAAGGTTTTGAGCAAATTACTCAGTTCATCATTTTTTACCCCAATAGTGGTCCATAGATTGGAAATGTCTCCTAACAATCTTTGAAAGTCATTAAGAGTCCATAATCTATCTCTCCTAATTTGTACCTTTGGGGGTACAATTTTTTGTAAACCTATTTTATATACTAAATAATTAATAGAATCTTCTCTTTGTATTTTTTCAGGAGTAATTTGTAATCCCCAACAAGGTAAAATTTTCCTGTCTCCCCTGCCTTATATTCCTTTTTCTGCCCAGCCATATCATTTTCTGTCTCAACCTCCCTAGTGCTTTGAATAAAGGTGTGTGATCCCAAGTGCTGGAGTTAAAGGTGTATGAAACCACTGTCTAGCTGTTTCTCTTTTAGACTGGATTAACCTTCAGTAGCCCAACACAGCCTTGAACTCACAGAGATCCAGACATATCCCTGTCTCTGCCTCTCAAGTACTAGGATTAAAGGTGTGTGCCACCACTGCCTGACTTCTCTAGCTAACTCTGTGGCCAGCTCTGTCCTCTGATCTTCAGGCAAGCTTTTATTTCTTAGGTTACAAGCAATATATCACCACACATCTATAACAAACTTAGAGTCATCTTAGGTATGTTTTCAAGGTCATACAGAGATATATTTTAAATAGATAGATGGTCTTTAAATACTTCAAAAGCCTACAGCATATGGCACTTAAAATGTTTTAATAACATAAGACTTTTTATGACAGTGAGATACATCTGCTCCTGATAACACCAATCTACTTCAAAAAAAGGATGATAGACATCAAAAAACCTTCATATAGAGTTTCCTTTTATTAGGGTAAAGTTAGCCACTGGGCAAGAAACTGCCTTTGCCTCAACTGCTGACAGTGTTCCAAACTAGATAAGCAGGACACAAAAGACTTTGCCAAGGTAAGGTAGGAAAGTCCTTCAAAATTCCTATTTTACAAAAAAGTCTGTCAGATATTCTAGGCCTGTACACCAAAGATGGATAACCCAACATTAGGGAAGACCCTTGGGTGGCTGTCCAGGCAGCCAGCTGTTTCTGTCATTTCTATAGTTTTGGAAGTTGCTTTCTCTGACTTTCCTGTTTATTCAAATAATATTTTATCATTCTTGGGTCTCCTATGGGGGTTGAAGACTAGATAGTTATAGTTTTACAGTTTTCCTTGTTACAAAATTCAGAAAAGAAACTTACATAAGAAATGTAAAGTTTATAAAGTTGAGAAACATATAAGCTTAAGTTGTTTATCTGAGAATATGTCTTAAGGCCTGAAAAGATATTTTTAGCATGGTAATACAAGTTATAACAGAAAATGGTTTAGGTACAAAACTTTGAACTGAGATAGGATAGATAATACAGCACTTCTCCAAATTTTCTAAATGCAAATGGACTAGATATTGTAAATATAATCCTTAACTGATAATTGTTCTTATTGTATGTAGTTTTACTGTGTTAGAGTTAAAAACCCTTTGTTTTTATTTAGACAAAAAGGGGTAAATGTTGTGGAATAATCTTTTTGTACACTGTGAAGATGCATCTTTGCCAAGGTGCCTTCTGTTTGGTTTAATAAAGAGCTGAATGGTCAATAGCTAGACAGGAAGAGGTTAGGCAGGACTTCCAGGCAGAGAGAGAGGAAGAAGAGATGAATCTAGCTACATATGGGACACCAGAGGACATGGAGAGGAAACAGAAGGTGCAAGATGGAAAAAAGGTAAAAAGCCATGAGGGAAAATGTAGATTAATACAAAAGGGTTAATTCAAGTTGTAAGAGCTAGTCAGAAGCAAGCCTAAGCTAAGGCCAAGCTTTCATAATTAATAAGAAGTCTTCATGTCATTTTTTTGTGAGCTGGCAGCTCAAAGAAAAATCTGTCAACATCTATCCATCCATCCATCTCACCCATCTACCCATCCATTTATCCATTATCCATCCACTCATACATACATATATACACTCATTCATTCATCCATGCATCCACCCACCCATCCATCCACTCATCCATGCATTCACCCACCCATCCATCCACTCATCCATCCATTTTCCCACCCATCCATGCATGCATCCATCCATCCTTGCATGCATGCATTCATCCATCCACTCATCTATCCATCCATCCATCTCATCTATCTACCCATCCATCCATTATCTATCCACCCATATATACATACATATATACACTCATCCATCCATACATCCACCCATCCATCTCACTCATTCATCCATTCATCCATGCATCCACCCATCCATCTCACCCACCCATCCATCCATGCATGCAGGCATTCATCCATCCATCCACTCATCCATCTATCCATCCATGCATCCTTTATTCATTCATTCAGTAATGTTTATGGAAAGCCTCCAGTATGGTAAGTGCTGCTTTAAGTGACCGAACTGTGGAAATGACAAACCAGCCAAAAATACACAGTAAACAAGACATTAGAAAGTGTGTCTTGTCATTCTACAGTCAGATAGTGCAATGCTATGGAAAGGAACCGGAAGAGGAAAGGGAGGTGGGCATGAAAGGGAAGAGTGGGATGACCATTTGAATAAGGGTTGTCAAGGAAGACCTCCTGGGAAGAGAAAGCTTGGAACATATCCCCAGATGAATTCGATTATAGGCATGCCTTAATCTGTCTTCTGTTGCTATAACAGAATACCACAAAACCAGGCTGGTTTATGAATAGAAACTTGCTTAGCTCATAGTTCTGCAGGCTAAGAAGTGCAAACACACGGCACCTGGTGAGAGCCTTCGTGTTGCTGCATAACATGGCAGAAGTGAGTGCCTCAAAGAGAGAAAATGGGGTGAACTCATCTTTTTTATCAGGAACCCACTCATGGGATAGCCCCGAAGTCAGAGCATCCTTTCAGGGCATGAGTGTGCTGAGTCACAAGCCAGCCACACACTCACTCTTTTGCTAGACGCCACCGTGTTGGCATCTTGTTCACTGTGGCAAAGTGAACACAGGACCAAGGGAGAGTACCTTCAGGAGAGATTCCTGGGAGTTGTCCAAACACTACGGAAAAGAGGGCTTTGTTTTCATTTGTTTTATTGTTGTTGTTTTTCTTGGCTTTATTTTGCTTGGAGAAAATAAAATAGCCTAGAAAACAAACTCTGCCATAATCTTCTCACGGTATCACCTTCACGTGCATAATTAGTACAACACTTACCTTTTTTTGAAGCCTCTACTGACTCATTAGGCACATTCAAAGATATACATAACAAAATTATCAGAAGATTCCAGCCCTCTGCAGAGCCATTCAGGTCCCTGAGACATGGCTACTGCCCACTGGCCCAGTCCTGCCAGCAGACAGATTTTGGTAAGTAAGTTGCTAACTAATAAAAAAAAAAAAAATGGTTCCACATAGAAATCCAAAGGTAGCGATGGTCGTAAAGACTCTATAACTTTTTCATTTCATTAATTTACAGTAATATATTTAATCGATTAAATGGGTGATTATTAAGGACTCAGTTAGGACCAGTGAGATGGCTCAGCAGTTAAAAGTGCTTGCTTGCCCTAGAATTCTGATAGCCTGAGTTCAATACCAGAGACCCATAGTGGGAAGAACAAACTAATGCCTGACAAAGGTTCTCTAACCTCCACACTCAGGCTGTGGTCTCTCTCTCTCTCTCTCTCTCTCTCTCTCTCTCTCTCTCACTCACACACACACACACACACACACACACACACACACACACACACACGAGGGAAGTGGCAATCAATAATAATTGTTATTAATTTAATTTTTAAAAACGTCAACAATTGGGAAGCATTGAATCAAGCCTGTGTAGGAACAAGAACGTTTAATGAAAACATTCTTTTACGATCTGTCACCTGACCAGCACCTGCTTTCTTCCCAGTCACTACATGTCCCTGTGAGCAGACACTTAGGACCCTTATTGCCCATCTAGTCATTTGGCAGATGACCAAAAGAGCCTCTACATAATTTTAATGACCTCCCCAAGGTCACCCAATTAGTTAAAGGCAGAACTGAGCTAGGATCCAAGCCCCTTTCCCAAGATGCCCCATCCCCTGGGGCTTGGACTGTGAAAGAAACGGGGCCACATTTGAAGCAATGTCTTGGATGATGTTGGCTCTGAAGTTATTTTAATTATAAATCAGCACTAGAAACTAATGAAGGCATCAAAGCTGTGGTACTGGTTCAGACCAGAAGGGCTGGGGAAACTGTAACCAAGAGACAGAACATTTCCTGTGGGACTTCAAATTTAAGTAATCTATATTTAAAGTATCATGATTTTAGTGACTGACAGAGTGGGGAAGGGAAAATCTGAATAAAAAAATCACATCCTAATTCAGCTAGATGAAATAAATTAGAAATGGTATTTCTTGGATTTTTCTAATAGAGACTAGTTCATACAAGAGCTCTACGGCTTTCATTAATTCACAGGAATATATTTAATCAATTAAGTTGGTGATTAGTAAGGACTTTCATGAGTGGTATGAGCAATGATATTATTTTCATAAGATAAATAGCCTAGGGGCTAGAGAGATGGCAGAGGACCTAGGTGTGAGTCACAACACCACATGATGACTCACACCGGTCCATAACTCTAATTCAAAGGATCTAATGGTCTCTCTGACCACCAAGGGCACCAGACACACATTTGTGCATGCAAAACACTCGGACACTTTGAATAAATCTTTAAAAAGATTTTGGTCATCTTTGAAAAGATGACTGGATGTTTATTTACACTAATGGGTCATCTGGAAATTCTTGTTTAGATAAATAAAAATCATATATGATATAAAAGTAGACTGTAGTAATTAACTGATGATCTTGTTTATTTTTAATGCATCGATTCAAAATGGAAATGGAATTGTTGTAATCTAACAGTTCTGCTGGCTTTTCGCCAGAATTCCATCTCCTCACTCCACCTGAACAACCCAGAAACCTGTCACCTTCAAGGTGTGTGTGTGTGTGTGTGTGTGTGTGTGTGTGAGTGTGTGAGAGAGAGAGAGAGAGAGAGAGAGAGAGAGAGAGAGAGAGAGCAGGATATTTCCTTTAAAAATTATGAAATTTCAAAACTGACTACTTGATGTAGTAACTGAGCACTTGGGAGGTGAAGACAGAAAGATCTGGAGTTTAAGGTCTGCCTCCTCCACATGGGGAGTTTGAGGACAGCCTGGGCAAAAAGAGGGAGGGAGGGAGGGAGGGAGGGAGGGAGGGAGGGAGGGAGAAAGGGAGAAAGAAGAAAATAAATCCTTTTGTCCCTCCCAAAAGTGTTCCCAGATCATGATTCAGCCATTATCCTGTGTGACAAGGATGACCCGTTAGATTTTTCACACGTCCATGGCTCCCCTGCAAACTGCATTCACGGCCATCCAAGCCTAGGTACCAGCAAGTCGAATGGAAGGAGGCACGATGTTGTTCAGTATGCTGTAACACCAGCGGAAGCCCTACTGGCTAAATTTAAACATGCTTGGCAGAAGCGTCATAGCACCTTCCATCACAGGCTGTGTCAGACAGAGCGTCTGCAGGGAGCAGGCAATGCCGAGAAGGAGCTTCCATCTCAGGAGAGACCTAGGGCTGAAGTCACTGAGCAAAAGCCCGATGGCCTCTCACAGTTGAAACTCAAGGGCCCCCCTCCCTCCCATCCTTCCCGGGACCCAGCTGCCATCTCAAAGTCTAAACTTCTCTCTGCGTTTTCTTTGCTTTCTCCTCAGAGCGAGCAGCAATGCTCTGTGGTCATCTGCCAGAGTGGGCTTTGCCTTCTCCTCTCTCGCTGCCACGCTTGGGGTCCAGGCAAACTCCTGCTGAGTAAAGAAGCAGTGTTCCTTCATTGCAGGATCTTGAAGGCACTCTTCTGTGGCCAATGACTGCCTGTCATGGTGGCATTGTGTCCTAACTTAAAGCATGTGTCTGCTTCCTCACACACACAGCTCAGGAGCACAGTGTAGCCCAAGGGTTAACTGGATTCCTTAGAAACAAAATGAGGGGAGACTCCTGGAGCTGTGCAGGTGCAGAATTATAGCCTGCCACTGCTCATCACCGCACTACACCAAGCCTTCTCTGTGGCCTCAGATACAAGGCCATTGTAGTCCTGTTTTCCCATGAAAACAAATACAGTTAGATACATGAAATGTTCTATCTTACCAGCAAAGAACTGAGCACACAGTGGGTGCGTTCAGCAGCTTCTAATCAAATGATCAACATGGTTTAAAATTCTATTATCAAGTTCCTTCCAAGAGCGCAGATCCCAGCCTGAATCCAAACTCGTGAGTCCAGAGCCAGACAGTTCAGAACCAGGCCACCCGACTGAGCAGCAGATAAACTCTGTTCCCTCCTGGGAGGCCAGGCAAAGCTCTGTAGTCTAACAAAGACATTTAACTTGACATTACAAATTCACACAGCCTAGAATTCCAAGAATAATGAAACTGGCCAATGGAAGAAAACCAATCATTAGGCAAAATGAAAACCAGGAAACCTGAGATTGTTCTCAACCAACAGAGGGGAAGGCTAAGGATGAGAGACACAGCAGCATACTTTGTTCTTTGTTTTTGTTCTTTTTTTTTATTTAGTCACAACACATCAGTACAACAGAGGTCAAACCCAGCTCAGTGGAGGCTGTTCAAATTATACCTGCTAAAGGAATAAACCTGTAAAACAATACTTCTAGAGCCCAAATCAAAATTTTAAAAGTCAAAGAGAAGGCAGAGAAGCCCTTTTAAGTATCGCAAAAACCACATTTTCATGCACCAAAAGGAAAACACAACATAAAAATTTCCTGTTAAAAGAAAATACGGCAGTTCCGGGAAAATCAGGTTATGCATTTAACAGGCACTGAACTGACTACTTGCGTACTACAATCACGTATGCAGGTTAACACTTGTGAACTTGAGATCTGTGAACTGAAAATGCATTGCATTGCTTGGGGCTGGAAAGTGCAGGCATGTTCTACATAATTGTCTTGCTTGCTGCCAACACTCCAAGTGGGGATGTAGCCTACCAGCGGCTGTTTCTAAACCGGAAATGTTAGCACAGCAAAGCCTGCCAGGCCACAATAGCTGGTCATCTGGATTCAGGACCACTGATAAGTCTGTGCATTCACCTCACTGCTCTAAGAGGCAGCGAGCTAGTGTTTCTAGAATAAAGCTGTTCCTCTGATTTGTCAACGCTTAGTTTGGAAATATAATGCTTTGCTGACCCCCTCCCCTCCCTACCCCACCCCCACCAAAGAATATCACTTATACATTTTAATCTGTCAAAACATTAACAAAACCATGTTAACATTGAGCATAGTGGTTTGGGAAATTAATCCTAAAGAATTTTTTTTAAAAAAATAAAAAGATTGCAACTTATACAAGCCAGAAAACAGACCCCAAACACTAATGTTAAAATTCCCCAAACTGAGGCAAATGGAATCATTCTCGGACAGACAGGTCTACTGCGAAAGTAAACCAGGCACAGAACAGACAACGGATCACCAAGTGTTGGTTTATAATCACTACCTCAACCGAATGTTTTAAACAAAAATTAACAACTAATTTTAAAAACCTGCTAATACATGACATGATAAAAAAATTTAAAGAAAAAAAAAGTAAACCAACAAACCTTCAGTCTTTAGAGAAAAACATGTATCTGAAAGTGTACCTTTTTCCTTACTTTTACTGACGACTTTAAGGTGGTGTTGGCAACCGTCCCAGCGCACCTGGGATTTTAAGCGTTTCCCTCCCTTGCTCTACGGCATTAGTTCTTTAGAAAGCTCCGATCTCCGTCCCCCAAGGTCTATAGGGCTTGCCAAGGTTTGCTGCCTGCGTGGGTGCCGAAGGGCTCAGTAGGTGGAAGGAGCTGAAGGAGAAGGGGAAGGCTGAGAGCGAGGCCACCGAGGAGAGCAGCGGCGGCGACAGTTTGGAGGCCGAGGTCACCACGGGAAGCACCGGTCCCAGGCTGCCACTAGGGGGCGCCCGCAAGGCCGGCGCCTCGGCATGGGCTGAGGCCAGCCTGCCCTGGTGATGCGGCTCCGTGGGTGACGCCGTGGTGCCAGCATTCCCGTGGCCATTCTGGGGCAGCAGCAGCGGGTGTGCGACGTGTGGGTGATGTCCGAAGGCGCTCCCCCAGGGAATGTGTCCGAGGCCCGCGTGGGCGCCGCTCGCGGCTTCCCGCTGGGAGGCGTAGTTGTTGAGATGTGAGACCAGGCGAACCCGAAGCGGGTCAGAGGCGTCCAGTCCTTCAATGATGCTCAGATAACGGGCAACTTCGGCTAGGCACTCCCGAAACCCCAAACTCCGATAGTCCATGGCCAGGGCGTGCGCGTCAAAATAACCTGAGCACAAAAAAACAAAAGGAAACCTTCAAGGCGCTGCTCATTCCCGGATTTCTTCCACTCCAAAGGCAGCCCTTCCTGGCAAATACACATACAGGGTTACAGCACAGACCATGGGTCCTGGAAGAGCAAATATTTTGGAGTTGACCAAAATCTTTGCCTTAATCAACATTATATGTTTGCTAATGCAAGTTCAAAGCCCAATTAGAAGCTGCTGAGCAGAAATTGGAATTATACCCTACCAGCAGATGAAACTATGTTCTTTCCTTTAATGTTTTCCCTCAACAACAACAAAAAGTACATCAAGGACAGAGAAACCACAGAGTAGTGAAATTCATTAGACACACAGATGTAAGTTATCATCGGGAAGCTTTTAGGCACTTGGTCCTTGGTGAAGAATTTTGGGGCTGGAGACAGACACAGGCTTCAGTCTCCCACCTTCTGTTACCATTTTCCCCTGCTTGGCCACAACAGGTCCCTTCCCTCCGGATTCTTTTGGCAATTCATTTTTTTTTTAAATCCTGTATATGAAATTCAGACTACATAGCTGCTGTTTTTAATAAGCCATCTCCCGAGCTTTTCTTAAATAGCAACAGACAAATGTGAGTGACTTGACCTAAATCATGGCTGTCACAACGGGAGGCGCTCAGAGGCATCGGACACTTGCTGAAAGGTGAGTTAGTTCAGTTGGAAGAGGCTGGGGCGATGAACTCACTGCCCACGAGCCAGGAGCCGATGTGCCCATGTGCCGGTGAAGGTGCACTGACTGGCAACCACACACTGTTCGCCCTCTCCCCACCCCCAGAGCAAAAGCAGACAGGGACTGCACCAATCCCAGACTGCGCTTGCTGCTCCCTCCACGCCGAGCACGCACAGCCCCAGCTAGAACTGGAGAGGCATACCTTTCCCCCCTGCAGTGTGCAGCATTTTCAAGTGATCCACAGTCATCTGCAAAATCTCTGCTTTTTCCAGCTTAGCAGATCCCTAAAGAGACGACAAAGGGTTTATTTGACAGCAGTGCCGTTGGAGAGCTTAAAATACGCATGCACATATATACAAATATGTAAGATTCAAACGTCAACTAAAGCAAAATGAGGTGTGTCCACAAAATCTGTTGGAATTTTGTGTCTGAACGTACAACGACATGGCAAAGCTTTTATTCCAAGACACGGATGGGGTTCGAAGCACGGAGGAGAGGGAATGAGGGTGCTGACGGCTACAACAGGCGCTCTACCTACTGCCTCCATTACCTGCTTCTCAAAAGCACTGGGTACCAGCCTCCTCAGCTCAGACAAACTGTTATTGATTCGGTCTCGTCGGCGCTTCTCAATTATCTGTGAGAAGCAGACAAAAACAAAGGACATTTCCATTATGACTGTAAATTCCAAGGAGAAGAAACTTGGTTCTTTCCGTTAGCTACTACAGCAATATGCATATATATTTAAAGTATTGGGGGGGAGGGTACTCACGCCTCTCCGTCTTTTCCTGGCCAAAACCTGGGACGATGTCGTTGGGGACATGGAACCCAGCGCCGAACTCAAGTTTCTGCAAGATAGGAAGCAATTGCCTTGAGGAATGATGGGGACTCGAGAGCCCCCCTGCACTCAGGTTTCTTTGGCAACTCGAGCTGGAGAACGCCCGGGGGGGCGGGGGGTCGCTCACAGCCTGCAGCAGTCGGCCCGGGGCTGCTGGACTCCGGGCAATGAGAACCGAGAACCAGCGCACCCCAGCCTCTCCTCCCACTCAGGCTCGGCCGGGCGCCGCCAACTCACCCATTCTCGTCCGCACTCTCCTTCTCCACCTCGATGGTCTCGTCCAGCTCGCTATCAGAGGAGCTGTAGTCGGGGTGAGCTCTCTTCATGCTGGCGGAGCGCGGGCTCCGAGGAGGGTCGCGCGGCGGGCAGGGAGGAGTTAACAGCAGCGGCCGCTCGGCGCTCGGCTGCGGGCGGTGCGCGCACACTGATCCCACTCACGCTCAGCCTCCGGTTAAAACTCAACCATCCCTTTCCCACGCTGCGCCCCTTCCCAGGGCCCGGGGGAGGGCGGGGGAGGCGGGGAGGTGCGGGGGGCAGAGGCGGGGCCGCGGCTCCGGGGCAACCGCGGGCTCCGGCCAATCGGCGCCTCGCAGCGCGGATTGGCAGCCGCCCAGGGGGCGGGACGAGCGGAGGCCGAGGCGGACTGCGCCCCGCCCCTGGAGCCCGCCCCTGCCCGGCGGCAGTGCGTCGGCTCCGCGGGAGCTCGGCTGGGGGCCGCGGGTGGCGCGGGCGGCGGTGGGCCGGCGGCGGGCAGGAGCTGGGGGCCGGCCCGGGACACCAGCCCGGCGCTAGCCACCGCCCCGCCCCACCCCGCGCGCCCCGATTGGCCTGGCCGTGTGCCAGGGCCGCGCCTGCAGCGCCGCCGGTGAGCCGCACGCGCCGCGGGCCGTGGGAAAGTGCCGGCGCCCCGGCCGCCAGCCAATCCGGACGGACGGCGACGGCGGCCGCGCTGGCGACGACGGCGGCGGCGGCGGCAGCCCTGGGCGTCCGCATGAATGGAGAAGAATAGCCGGGCGGGGAACGGGGCCGCGGGGCTGCGCGAGGGCGCGCCTGCCGGGCTCCTCGTGTGAACCTGTAATCGGAGTCCGGGCGCCGGCGGGCCCCGGAAGCCGCCGCTCGCCTCCCGCTCTCCGCCCGGCTGCCGGTGCTCCTCGGCGGGAGGCGCGCTCGGTTGGCGGGCTTGGGCGGGTCCTGCAGGGAACGGTTGCCTGGGGCGCAGCTCGTGTGGGTGGTGGCCAGCAGCTCTGGGAGCTGAGACAGTAAGGGGCCGACAGAGGAATGATGAGCTTTGGGTGCTGGGAGCCTGTGAAAGCTAGTCTATCCTGCGAGGTCTTAGCTCCGGGATGGAATGAATGCCCCCCGAGCATCTCATTTCCGGGGAAGTGGACCGCTTGTTTTCTCTGTTAACTTGACGGAGGGGTAGCTGTCCCCGGAGACATTCATTATGTTGGGATTTTTGTTGTTGTTTTAGTTTGGTTTTGCCCTCCCCGCTGGAGTTGGCGGCCAGATCCTCTCAGCAGGCGACAGGGTGGCGGCCTGGGTGTTTGCTTCGGAGGCTGACCTCACTGCGGGAATGCACGTTTCTCACCAGCACCACACACACACACACACACACACACACACACACACACACACACACACACACCCTCCCTTTGGTCTCAATCAGGGCGGGTGTTAGGGGTGCTGTATGAAGTTTTGTGCACCTCTCCCCTCCTCCCCACTAAGAAGGACGACTTTTAAAAATATTTTAAATCTAAGAGTTGGTTACTGAGTCCAGCCTTCATAGAAGTAGACGGCCAACAGAAAACCTGATCTTTATCCCGTTCGAAGGTTCCTGTCTGTGAAGCAAAGCTTCATGAATGTTGAGGGGGTAAAAGAAACTAATCACTCTTGCACGCATTTTTGGTTTCTAGACTGGATGAGTTTCCAAGCGCAGCATGAGGGCCTAAACCCGGTTCCCAGGTCCTTCTCTCCATCTGCACACACTACGGGTCACCTCCTGGCTCCTATTAAAGATCTCCCTGCACTTCACCCTAACGTCCAGCTCCTTAGCACACCCCCCCATGGGTGAGGTCCCTCCATCTTGGCTTTGTTCTTGCTAGTGCCCACACCCCTGCAGGGCTGATACCCCACCACATGCTGCTTATGAGTGAGTGGTCAATCCAAGGTCAGTTTCACAGCCCGATCCCCTGCTGTGTTCACAGCTGAGCTTCTAAACGGCTGCTGTCACAAACCTGGAAGCCCGTCTGTGAACATCTCTCTGCTGCCTCATCTTCGCACAGACACACCACAGCACCTGCCTCCTCCCACTGCCTGGAGATCCAGACAGAAGACTTGGCAAACCATTCCTGTGCCTCCCATAGTCCCTCCGCCATCCCATTTCTTCCCCCAAAGTGATAGGTCGTCCTGCCCCAGAATCAGTGTCACTTCTACTGCATGGCTCTTAAGTTTTCCGGGTCAGTGGCCCCTAACAGGAAAGCCTTCTCTACTTTGGCCAGTTTTGGCTGCTGTGCAGAGAGAAACAAGCAACAGGTTGGCTGGTAAAAAGAAAAGGTTGATGTTGAGGGTATTTTATTTCATGCCATTTTAGGTTCCAGGATTTCTCACACATGTATGTTTACCTCAGAAAATGAGGCTATCCTGTTGGGCATGTGGTGTTGCATGCCTATAATCATACAACTTAGAAGTAGAAGCAGAAATGTCAAGGTTGAGCCCAGCCTATGTATGCTACACAGGTCAAGACCCTCCTGATTATAAGTAAAACAAGACCTTGTACCAAAAAAGCCAAAGACTGGCAGTAACTGAGGAGCCCGACACTTGCTTAGCGCCACGGAATGGTATCAGCTCACCTTTCCATCCATCTAACCAGTGCTGACTGTCTCCATTGTGCCTGGCACAATGCTAGCACCTGGGGAACAAAGGTGACCGAGGTCATAAGCTCCGCTCTGGAACTCCCGTCCTAGAGAGACAATGCACAATGAGCTAACACACAAGTGAGATCCATCACTATGGTGCCCCAGAGCCTAGTGGCACCTTCTGATAAGGGGACAGGAGGCAATGGGGACACTTTTATCAGGTCTGGTGGAGCTTTTCAGAATTGACCAAGGATGTAAGATCAAGATGGGGGAGGTCACTGAGTAATCACCAGGAAGGAAGGGTGGCAGCCCATCCCTTGGCTGGTGGGGTCAGGGAGACACTGAGAGCACCAGGCTGTTTCCCACCAGCCACTAGCCACTGGCATTTTTTTTTCCTGGGAGATTTGGGGCTTCTTGCACAGTGAGTGGGGGTGCTTAGGCCTGGCCTTTAAGAATTGGGTCTTTTTAGAACTGGAGAAGTCTGGAACCCTGCAGGAAACCCTTATTCTGTCACTGTGCTGTCCGGGCAGGTGACCTCACAGGTGCTGCTGGAAATGGTGCTCAGAGGTGGAGTCTTCATGTGCAACTCGCCTTTAAGAGCTCTCGGGAGGCTGAGGCAGTCAGATCTCGAGTCTGAGGCCAGCCTGATGTCTACATAGGAAGTTCCAGGCCAGTGCTATGTAGTGAAACCCAGCTTCCAAAAAAGTTTTGTGTCAAAAAACAACTCTTACATTACTCATGGTAGGACGTTTCTGTAATCCTACCCCTGGGGCAGCTGAATGGGGGAATTCAAAGTCTCAAGACAATCTGGCTATGTGAGCCCTGTCTTGCAAAGCAAAAGTCAACCAGAGAAACTCGGAAGTAAAGGCAGCAGGTGAAGTATTTGAAACTGTTAGGGTTTGGTTAATTAAAAACTTGTAGGAAAGCCGTACTAAGTGCTAAGCACTGAGTCAGGCCTGGAGCAATGAGGCTGAAAGGCCACGGTCTCCATCCCGATCCTCAGAAGAGCTTCCTGACAGTGGGCATGTTATTTAACCTCTGTTACATGTTTCCGTTATCTGTGACATGAGGCTATTGATAATAGTTACCACCCAAGGCCATTATGAACAGTGCATTGATTACATAATGTATGGCCATTGTTAACACTAGGTAAACAGCACCGTTAGTATCAGGCATTGGTAAGTCTGCTGTGTTGGTGAATGCAGCAGTAGGTGACCCCAGCATTTTCTTCTGATGATTTCTCATAACTGCTGAGATTGTGATGTAGCATAATCTAGTAATCAGATATATTAACACAGCATCTCTAGAAAGTAGCTTTTTAGTGTCCTGGGAGGGGATCAGTGCTACATACTTAAAGCACCAGTCTATTGTGGGTAGAATGGCTATCTGCTGTTCGTTTTTAGTGAAAGTGCTGTTTCTGAGTCTCTTATTAAGAAACATCCCCCCCGAGCACACACCGCTATAAATAGGCATATAAATAAGCTGCACACTCACAGAGTTCAGCTTCTGCTCCCTTTGGAGCATGCATGAAGTCAGAACCAAAGCAGAATGGCCCCAAACTGTCACAAAAGAATCTTGACTCAGCAACCATCCTCCATCCTCCTGTATGTGGGGCTCCCCAGAAGCCCTCCTTAGAACATCACCTAGCCTTGTGCTGTGTTATGCCACAGACAAGTGTGTTTCCGCTCTCAGGTCTCCTAATTGACAGCCAGTGTGAGGCGCGCTGCTGTTTGCTGGGAAGGCATGTTTCTTTGGAAACAACAGGCCACAGTGGTACTGTGGTAAGGGAGGGCGATCAAGTCACCTGCGGGGCTTTGAGTTACCATGAGCAAATCATAAGCCATGCTCACACCCCCACTCCCATGAGCCTTACTTTCTCATTAGTGCGCTTTTTGCTTTTTGAAAGTTAAAATGAAATGAAGCAAAGCTTGGTGTGGTGATAGTGCCTGGAATCCCAACACTTTGGAGATCATGATGGGAGGGTCAGTTTAAGGCCATGCTCAGCTCTGCAATGAGTTGAGAGCTGACCCAGAATACATTAGACATTGTTTTAATAAAAGAGAGGAACAGTCCAGGGAGACACTTTTGTAAAGTAGGATACAAACATGTACTTCATGCTTATCATGGATGAGGAGGACAAAGACAGCGTTAGTGATGGTGGTGATGACGATAATCATGCTAATAACATCCTGAGTATCCTGGAACAGCAAGGGTAAGCTTCAGTGGATTTTCCTGTGAATCCCTCCAGGATAAGCCACTCAATCTCTACAGAAAGGGGCGTGGACAAGGAGAAGGGAGAGGAAGAGGGGGTAGAGAAAGATCTTTTTATCCTGGTATGATGGTGGTAAATTACCCAGCCTGTACACTGCTGCTGCTGTCCGCCCACCCCCTCCCTTACCCCACTTGACAACAAGATCTTGTGTATCCCAGGTGTTTAAAGTGGCAGTTTGGCACCAGATGTATAAAGTGCAGACGTGAACCCTCCAAGGTATGGTTGAAGGGAAAGGTTTTTATTGTAGATATAAGGGAGAGTACAGACAGAGGCATCTGGAGGAGTATAGAGCAGGGAGAGAAAGCAGTACATTGAACATGGCCAGCAGAATGGACCAGGCCCTGAGAGGAGAGGAGTGAGGGAGGAGGACCAAGTGGGGGGCAAGAGAGAGGAGGCCAAGAGATCCAAGAGATGGCTGCAATGGCAGGGTTTTATATAGGAATGAGAAGCTGGGGGAAAGGACGCCCATGATCTGGAGACCTTCAGGGTAGGAGGCAGGTGAGAACTACTATGCAGCATAGACTCTGTAATATGTTTGCAGTGCTGAGAGAGCCCGGGGAGCCAGCATGCACTTGGCTATGCTAATAGGCACCACAGTTAGCCATTTGCCCTGAGTTTCTTTTGAACCTGATAATGGTCTTAGAACTTACTATGTAGCCAAGGAAGACTGAATTTCCTATCCTCCTGCCTCCATCTCCCAGTGCTGATTTACATACGCAATATCTGAGGATCCAATGCAAGGGCTAAAGTAAACCCGTAAGCCCCAGTTTCCAAGGACAGGGAACTTCCGGCAATGCTGGGGTCTGACGTTCTGGGAGGATAAGAAGCCATGTGTTTTCACTTCAGTAAACAAAGTTGGTTGCCCCAACAGCAAAGGATGTGCTTGATCACATGTAGGTGGGAGGTCTGTAGGCAGGAAGTATGTCAGCATGCTTGCCCCCAATTGGACAAAAGTGGGAAGTACTATAGCCTTGTGGGTTTTGCCTTTGTGAATACTAGACTAACTTAATTCAGCACCATTCTCTGGGAATCTTGGGATGGACCTGGCTAGTGTCCATATCCCTGGCCAATAGTTAATGAACGATGCTTTAATTGAATAATTGTGGATTTGATTTTCAAGTTTACCATCAAACCCAGGACTTCATGCATGCTAGATAAAAGCACTCCACCAACTGAGCTACATCCCAGCTCTTGTGTTTAGCTTTTGATTAATGACCACTGACCCACAAACAATTTAGTAATCATCAGGTTTTTGTTTTGGTATGGTTTTGGTTTGTATTAATTTATTATTATTATTATTATTATTATTATTATTATTATTATTATTTAGATGGGATTTCTCTATGTAAAATCCCTGGCTGTCCTGGAACTCGATTTGTAGACCAGACTGGGCTTGAACTCACAGAGATCACCCTGCCTCTGTCTTCCAAGTCCTGGGACAAAAGGCACGTTCCACCACTGCCCAACTAAATAATCATGAGTTTAAAAGCAACTCAAAAAATGTTGCTGGCCAGGTGTGGTAGCACAGGCCTTTAATCACAGTACTCAGAAAAAAAGAGGCAGATGGGTCTTTCATGAGCTAGCTTGGTCTATATAGACAGTTCCAGGCCTATCAGGGCTTCATAGTGAGACCTTGTCTCAAAATAAATAAATAAAATATGTATATAATATAGTTACTAAGAAAGTAATGAAATTAACTTGCTTTTTAATTTTTCTGACAAATCCCAATAACATTTTTAAGAAAACATTTTAGTAGAAATCTTCATTGCATGGGTGAATGTGTGTGTACATATCCATGTGTGTGCATGCATATGTATGCAATCACATGTACATAGCAGCCAGAGATCTCAATTAAAATGATGCAGATATTTGGGGCTGGGGAGATAGCTCCTTGCAAACACTATGACTTCAGCTTGATCTCCAGAACCTACGTAGAAATGCTGGCTGGGTGTAATGGCACACATTTATAACCAGAGCACTGGGGAGGGGAGACAGATGAATCTGGAATTTGATAGCAAATCAGCCTAGCCTAATTGGTGAGATCCAGGCAAATGAACAAATGAAAGATCCTATCTCAAAAACCCAAGGTGGGTAGCTCCTAAGTTATGATGCCCAAATTTGTCTTCTGGCCTCCATAGGTATGTGCATATGCTTCTACGTGTCTCACACACACACACACACACACACACACACACACACACACACACACACACAGATGTAGAGACTGATATATAGCATATTATTTTCTTAATTAACTTATGGTCATTTGCAGTATATTTTCATAATTTACAAATTCAACTGCTTTTCATATCTACAGCTTCAAGTCAATTTGAGGTATAAATGAGATCAATCTTAAGAGTGTCACGTAACTGGACTGGGAATATTGTTCTTGAAGTAGTAGCTACTTCCACTCGAGTGAAGGTCTATTTTCCCAGGCAGCCTGGATGCAGGTACCATACAACTCCATCAGCTCCAGGTTCCAAATACAGTGATGGCTATTCTTGGTTGTCAACTTGACTACATCTGAAATGAACTAAAATCCCAAAATGGAGAACACACAAGGAAGAATCTTTTTTATTTTTTATTTTTGCTTAATTTGAAGAAGGCACACACCTTCCATCTGGATCTTGAGACAGGAAGACTCACCTTTAATCTGGGCCACATCTGCTGGAAGCCTATACAAGAACATGGAAGAAGGGAGCTTGCTCTCTCTGTGCCTGCTTGCTCTCTCCTTGCTAGCAAGTCCATTCCTTTACTGCATTAGACCTGCTTCTCTGGGATTCCAGTGTCTACTGAAGACCAGCTGAGACATCCAGCCTCCTGGGCTGAGCAACTTCAGGATTCTTGGACCATCCGTTCATAGCCTGTCATTGCTGAATTAGTTGGACCACAACCTGTAAGTCATTCTAATAAATCCCATTTAGACATATATGTATGTATATGTATATATAGATATACAGAGAGATTCATTCTATGAATTCTGTTATTCTAGAGAACCCTGACTAATACAAGAGATTATTATAAATATGTGATGGTTAGTTGGGTTTTTTGGTTTGGTTTTTGTGTTTTGTCAACTTGAAACAGCTAGAGTCATCTGGAAAAGGAAAACCTAAGTTGAGAAAATTCCTCCATCAGATTGGCAGGTCTGTAGGGCATTTCCTTGATTAATGGTTGGTGTGGGAAGGCCCATCCCACTATGGGCAATGGCAGACCTAGGCAGGCGGTCCTGGGTTGTACAAGAAAGAGAGCTGAGCAAGCCATGAGGAAGAACCAACAATCAGTGTTTCTCCATGGCCTCTGCTTCAGTCCCTGACACATGATTCTCACCCTGCTTGAGTTCCTGCCTCGGCTTCCCTGATGGTGGAGTGTAAGATAAAATAAACCCTGCCTTCTCTTGAGTTGCTTTTAGTCACGGTGTTTTATTACCATAGCAACAGAAAGCAAATTAAGACAAAATAAATCTAAGATAATTTTGAATTATTGAAGGTCAAAATATAGGAGGTTGCAGGTGACTTATAGCCTGGAATTCACAGACTCCATGGCTTTGTAACTAGCCAGCTGCTAACGTACTGCCTATAGGCTGGAAGTAATATTTCCTGGAGCTTTGATTTTAGGGTCAAAAGGATTTGGTTTTTATTCAGAAACCACAGGGTAGAGATGAAGAAGAAAAGAGAATTGGAGCACAGATATTCTTAGTAGACAAAAAGTTAAGACCAGAGTCTGAAGGAGCTAGCTGATAGACCATTTTGAAAGGGGAGCATTGTTTTGCTGAGTAAAAGCTCATCTGTACCACCAATCCTCACCCCTTACACACATGTGCACGTACCACCACATGGCCTCCTGTGAAAGACTTGGGTATTGGCACAATGCAAGTCTTCAGAGGGTGTGGCCTCAAGGGCAGAAACAAGAGCCTCCCTGGGGGGGCACGGATGAAGTTAACAGTACTCAACTTGAGGGAGAGCATCCAACAGGTACTTCCCAGGTGAGGCTAAGGGCACAGAACAGGGCAAAATCCCTAAGCCAAGCAGGAAGATTGAGCCGCTGGAGTTTTTTTTTTTTTTGCTTTTGTTTTATTTTTATTAGTGTATGAGTGTTTTGCCTGCATGTATGTCTATGCACTATGTGCATGCCTGATCCCCTGAAACTGCCATGTGGATACTAATGAATGAACCTGGGTCCTCTGTGAGACAAATGCTGTTAACCACTGAGCCATCTCTTCGATGCAGTTTGGGCGTAGGTGTGGACTCATTTGTACTCAGAATCTAGTGAGGCTGTGCAACCTTCTGCTACGGGAGGGGGAAAGACGTGACAGATGCTTGGATTTCTGTCCTGTAATGGCCCCACAATGCAATTCAATGGTGTTTGAAGGAAGGGCCTCTGTTGGCTGCTTTTCATATCAGCTGGACACACTCATCTGAGAGGAGGGAGCCTCAACTGAGGAAATGCCTCCAGAAGACCTGGCTGTAGGCAAGCCTGTGCAGCACTGTCTTAATTAGTGACTGATGGAAAGGCTGAGCCCATGGTGGGTGGTGCCAGGCCTGGCCTGGTGGTCCCGGGTGCTGTAAGAAAGCCGGCTGAGCAGGCTGTAAAGCACAAGCCAGGGAGCAGCACCCCTCCATGGCCCTGTGTGGGCTCCTTCCTCCAGGCTCCTGCCCTGTTTGAGTTCCTGTCCTGACTGCCTGTGATGATGAACTGTGATATGTAGGCATAAGCAGAATAAACCCTCTCCTCCCCTACTTGCTTTTGGTCCTGGCGTTTCATCACAGCAACTGAAACCCTAATTAAGACAGGGCCTTTGGAAGATAATTAAGTTTGGAGGAAAATGGAGCCCTCATGATGGAATTGGGCTCTTGTAAAGAGATACCTGGAAGCTGGCTCTCTTGCTGCCTGCTCCCTCCCTCACACCCTTCTCCACTCCCCCTCCTTCCACCCTTTTTTTATAGAACACAGCAAAGGTAGCCAGATATTTGTAAGGCTATAAAGTGGGGGTGGCTCACAGGTACCCCATTATGCTGGGATCTCCTCTTAGACTGCCTATCTCCAAAGCTAAAAGGAGATCCCTATTATCAAAGTGGCCCCATCTATGGCATTGAGTTATGATGGCTAGAGATAAAATAATTCCTATTTCAAAACTCTTTTTAAAATCTGAGAAACATGGCAGTATTCTTACTATTAATTCAACGTTTAAAATTAGTACATTAATTTTTTTCTTATTCTCCATATTCATATTAGAAATTTGTATTTAGAAAATCATTCAGTTACTCTATCATTCCAGATTATACTGTGTAACACACACATTCAGTTTGTCCTCTCAAGACTTAAAACTCTTCACTAGTTCTGAAACCCTATACATTTTATTCTTTATATTGCCTGTATGTGTTAGTATGCACCTTTTTTTACAATTAAAAAAGTTGTTTATTGATATATTTATACCTATCATTTTAATAAGCATTAAGCAGAACTATAACAAAATTTTCTGGTAAATGAGCAATAAAATTTAAGATAATGTTAGGGGGCTTTTTTATTTCAAAGCTTTTGTAACAAGCTACCACATCTTTGTGAGCAGACATTCCTGCTCAGGAAGACACTCTATTGCCCAGCTTTGAAAATGTGTTCCACTAGGGACTGGAGCAATGGCTCAGAGGGGAAGAGTGCACACACTCTTGCAGAACACCCGATTTGGGTTTCCAGTACCCATATCTGGCATGCTCTCAACCTTCTGTAACTCTAGCTCCAGGGATTCTGATGTCTCTGGCCTTCCCAGGTACCTGTACTCAAGTGCACATATAATATATATATATATATAATCATTGCGTTTTATTTCACATGTAATGGAATGAGCTAAGCAGAAGACACAAGTTTCCCACTTAAAAAGACCTGCTTTAAGAGCAAGTATGTTTTTCTGTTTTTCGGTGGCTTTTTCAAATTCTTCAGGGAGTACAAGTTAATGAACGAGGACAAATTCCTTTCTAAATAAATGATACAGATTTTGGTATTTCTCATATGTCTGCTTAAGAGCAGCTGGGTTTTCAGACCTGTTTGTCAAGTGGCAGAAAACTAGATGGCCAGTTCCTCTCTGCTGGATGTCCAGCAGAGCTGACCCTTTGGCCCGACTGTTGATACCTGAAATAGCAACAACAACAAATCATGACCCTCCCTCTAAGATATCATCTCTCTCCACTTGCCATACTAAATCCCCAGAATACGGTTATCAGGGTTCCTTTCTCCAGTTTATAGTTACAGCCAGCTATCTTTGCAAGAACAGCCTTCCCACGTGCAGTGGGCCAGATGTTCAACCCTGGAACATGCTTTGAAACACAGCCCTCCTCATGGGGCAGGGGGAATCTCTATAACTTGAAGAAACTTTCTACTATGCCTTTCTACTATGCTTTGACCCAGATTGCCCTCTAAAGTGCACACATTAAAGGCTGTTTGCCAGCGTGGTGCCACTGGGAGGTGGTGGGACCTTGTGATAGTTTGAATAGAAAAGCTCCCCCCCCCCCCAAAGCTCAGATATTTGAATGCTTGGTCATTAGGGAAGAGCTGGATTAGGAGATGTGACCTTAGAGTAGGTGTGGCTTTGTTGGAGGAGATGGGTGGGGAGCAATAAGCTTTGGGGTTTCAAAAGCCCAAGCCAGCCCCAATGTCTCTCTCTTCCTGTTTTCTGTGGATCCAGATGTAGAACTCTCAGCCCCTTCTCCAGCACGTCTGCCTGTGTGCTGCCATGCTTCCCACCATGAAGATAAGGGACTACACCTCTGAAACTGTAACCCACCATAATTAAATGGCTTTCTTTTGTAAGAGTTGCTGTGGTCATGGTATCTCTACACAGCAATAGAAGACTGACCATGACAGACCTCTAGGAGGTGGAGTCTAGTGGGGGATCTTGGGGGCCATTGGTAAACACCCTCCCTCATCTCTACAGTGCTGGGGATCGAATCCATGGCCTTGTACATGCTAGCCAAGTACTCTACCACTGAGTTACACCTTCAGCTCTTTCAGAGATTAAATTAAATTATTTTCCACCATGGTGGAGGAAGTATAGAAACCAGAAAGATCAAATGGTTGAGTATGTCATAGATTTTAAATATATGCCATCTTTTATATGAAACAGGATATATTTGGCTTGGAGATAGTTGAATTTGTCCCTGCATTTATGTGTACAATCATGTCATTACCTCAGACCCTAAGTCCCTACACAATCACTATAACAAATATTTAAAGTAGCTTTGGGGGCTTTTTTGTTTTTTTTTTTTTGAGACAGGGTTTCAAACTGTAGCCAAACTGGCCTGGAACTCACTGTGTAGTTCATTTAGCCTTAAACTCCTACCCTTCTACTGCTTCTGCCTCCTGAGCATAGATTTCAGACATGAGCAACAATGTCTTTCCTTAAAAGCTTTCCTTTAAAACACCCATCCTTGGGAGTATGGAGGGTTAATACTACTAAAGACTGTAGACAAAAGTTCCTTTCCTGTCCACCAGCTCCCAAATAACCAACATGGGGACTGACTATTACTTATAAATGTTTGGCCAATAGCTCAGGCTTATTACTAACTAGCTCTTACATTTTAAGTTAATGCATATTCCTTATTTATGCTCTGTCACATGGTGGTGCCTTTATTAGCATGGCACATTTACCTCCTGCTCCCTCTGCATTTGACTGGTGACTCCAGATTCCACCCTTCTTTCTCCCATCATTCTCAGTTTGGCTCTCCTGCCTAACTTTATTCTGTTCAGCTATTGGCCAGTCAGCTTGTTTATTAAACCAATCATAGGGACATATATTCACACAGGTACAGAAGGATTATTCCACAGAAAAAGACCTTTGAAAAGAACACATGAAAACACACTACTATAGAAACTTCCTAAAATATACATGTATAAAAAAGAGTTTAAGTGGAGTTAGCCAATAATTGGTGGTGGTGGTGGTGGTGGTGGTGGTATGTGTGTGTGTGTGTGTGTGTGTGTGTGTGTGCAGACAATGCCTCTCCTAGACAACTGGAAATCAAATAAAAACCTAGTGTCAGGAATGAGTTACCTCTTTTGAAGTTGTTGGTCTGTGGAGTCTCATAGACCACCCCCAACATTACAAGCTATCGACATTGTTCTCAGTTACCCTCCAAAACTTGGTGCTAAGACCCTATTGTTGAAGATACCACATACTAAAGTGTGCATATTTGGTGGTCTCTGAGTCTCCACAATCCTTTTTTTTTTTTTTTTAGTGCAAGCCAAATTTCATGTTTAGATGATAACTGGAAGGAAAAAAAAAGAGTAGTTCAGGTTCTATGATTTGTTTTGGTATTTTTGTTTTTTGGTTTTGGTTTTTGTTTTTGTTTGGTTTGGGTTTTTCAAGACAGGGTTTCTCTGTGTAACAGTCCTGGCTGTCCTGGAAACTCACTTTGTAGACCAGGCTAGCCTGGAACTCACAGAGATCAGCCTGCCTCTGCCTCCCGAGTACTGGGATTAAAGGCGTGTGCCACCACCGCCCGACTTTACATTTTGATGCGACAGACTGAGTTGCTGCCCTTGGTCCCATTACCTTTATTTATTGGAGTCAGAACAGAAAAAGGAGAGGATGTGCTCATCTGGGCCTTGGAGCAAAGCAATCCTCAAGGGTAAACAAGGAGGAAAGATGGCCCAGAGAGAAGGGAGTTACATGGCTCTGAAGGCAAGGAGGTAAAGTGAGTAACATAATCTGTTAGATCAGAAACAGGATTCCCCAGGCTGCCTTTGTTGTAGTTGAGGTGATTTAAAAATGACTTAAGGGAGAAAGTTCTAGAGTTGGGATCTTCTAGGAATGAGCCTGATGAAGACCTTGTTTTCAGGGATGGAAAGAACATGAGAATGAATTATAGAAGGACACTGAGCAGCACCTAGCCTGTCATTGGATAGAAGTAACACTGTGTCAAAAATCATTTCCAGTCTAGGTATCTATAATCCTAGCATTTGGGAGACTGAGGCAAGAAGGTCAGTGTGAGTCTGAGGCTAGCCTGGGCTACAGTAGTAACTTCTAGATGGCCTGAACTATATGTAGAAACTATACAAAACAAAAATATCAATTTTTTTTAGCCCCATAACAGTGGCTATCAGCATCTAGCATGCATCAGCTGAAGTTAAGGTGACTGTTGGTTCAAGGACCACGTTTGTAATCCATTATTTTAGGAAGCCATTTGTCTTTGCTGGTGGAGAAGCCTGATTCCAACGGGAAAGTTTAGAAGGAAACAAAGTTGCTTAGCCTCTCTCTGCCCAGAGATCTTGACATATACAGTATTCAGCCATGTAGCTTTGAGATCTGCCAAGTTCTCTGGAATGGTAAGAACCTGGTACTTTTCTAGGGAATTAGGGATGTGTGTTAAAGTCCCAGTTTAAGCCATTTGAATTTGGAGACAGTTCTGGTGGTGACAGTTGAAGTTTGCTGTCTATCTGGAGAAACCATGGCTCTCAAATTTCCCATGGGAAGGGTTCCACAGACAATAAAGGAAACCATTGTCTTCCTGTGTCAAATGAAATGCTCAGATATCTGAGTGCCAAATAAATGAGCAAATAAAAGATAAAAGCATAGATGAGGCCATCTTTCAAATCTGCAAAGGCAAAATAATTAAAAGTAAAGTATACATTATTATGGTAATAATAGAATTAATAATATATATTAATTATATAAACAGAGAAACTGGGTTCCTCTAAGGAGTGTAGTTCACACAGTGGGTTTTTTTGTTTTGTAGTTTTTGCTTTTTTGTCTCACTAGTATAGTCTTGGCTGACCTGAATCTTGTTATGTAGACCAAGCTGGTCTTGAACCCACAGAGATCTACCTGCCTCTTCTGGAATTAAAAGTATGTGCTACCACAGCTGGCCTAGTCCATAGTTTTATAATGAACTATGATGTATCCAAATACCATACACAGAGAGAGAGAGAGGTATACACAGAAGGGGGTACACACACACACACACACACACACACACACACACACCTATATCCCAATCTCACAACCAAGTACTGCACTGAAGGCAGCACAGGCCAGAATCACATGGATTCAGGGACACCACCACAGGGTATCCAACTGGGTCAGGCTCAAGAATTCATCCTCCAAACAAGTTCCTGAGCAATGATTTAGGAATTGCTTACGTCAGCTCTATGGGTTGCAACTGAACCTCATACTAGAGTCATCCAGTGATCCTTTTTCTAAAAAATAAAATTTGAATCATTGGTCCTATCACAAAATAACAGAAACCACAAACTCTGGGGACAAAACCTGGCTGTCAGTACTTAGTCCCTCCGATGGCTCCAAAGGGAAGCCAACTAGAAAACAGACAACCAGCGGCCTCAGGCTCCAGCACCCAGCAGAATTGGTGGACACTTATTAAAGCATTGACTATGAGGCCTCTGTCCTGGGGCTTGGGGGCCTTGAACTTGCCTCCAGTTGCATCCCCAGTGATGCTGTTGCTCCTGAACTGTGCCTGGAGAACCAGCGGGTGCGGCCACCTTCAACCCCACTGCACTTGGATTTATTGGAGGCCTGGAGGAAAATACTGAAGTTAACAACATCTCAGCATCCCCCTTCCCAAAAGACTCTGGGGATTTGGATTTAATTAATTTACACTGAAGTCTGGCAAAAAAAAAAAAAAAAAACCATAAAAGTCTCCAGGTGACTAATGGGTAGCCAAGGTGGAGTCATGGCAAAACCTGTCACCAAGCACAGTGCCTGTAGGTGGATGCTTCATGTATGGCATTTGCCTCTTCTGAGTTAAATGTGACTTCTAAAAGGAATGTGTCTTAATTATTACACAACAGATACCCATTGCGGGGAAAGACCTATTCAAAAAGTGCAAAACCCTGATAGTCGTTTGAATTTGATAAATAAAGAGGTTACGAGGTTACGGCAAGGGACAATGCTCCCATCCCATTCATTGCCATACACACATGCTTGGCATTTTCCTACTGTAGCATAGTAGACTGTCCCTTTGGTGAGCCACATCCAGTCAAGTCAACAGAAACATCAAAGCCCTTATTATAAACACAGCCTCTTCTGTGAGAATTTATGCTCATGGCTAAATAAATATCAACCCTGATTAAACTCCCTGGCTCCAGGAAAAGTCTCCAAGTGTGGGCAATACAACCAGAGTGAGGATTAATGCCAGCTGATGGTTTCGGGAATTATACAGGGTCCTTTTTAATCACATACAGGAACAACTTGCCTACTTCAGAGACTGAAAACTTGGGTTTGGAAGTGGAAAGGGGGAGTGCCTGGTGAAGTCAGTCCCTAACTAGGGCATTCTTGTCCAACTCCATGTATCAGCTAGAAATATTGTCAGGACCAACACCAAGATGGAGTCACTAAAGCTCCCACAAAATATGTTTGTAAATAATAACTTTCTATTTCAGCCCCTGACTTCTAAACAACAATACTATTGCTTTTAGCAGCTGGTGAAATTGCCATTCATGACCCTTCTAGAACACACAGTGCAAGTCACCATTCTTATTCCCAGAAGGACCTCCGAAATTCACATTGGAAAGAGTTTAGGGCTCATCCACTTTTACTATTTTATAATTGAGAAATCACTTTATATATTTGGTTGTAGAACGGCTGTAGCCAACAGCCAGTGCTAGTGAGGACCCGGAGAAAAAGAAACCAGAGACTAACCTGCCTTGTGGTCTGAGCCAATTCGGAAGCTACCTGGGACTCGATTTGAAAACCAAACAAAAATTTACCTTCAAATGAACACCTCCACTTCCCGTTATCTATTCATGAGAAAGCATATGTTCACAGGAAGCCTGCGTGAACTTTCTTACCATTGTTCATAATGGCCACATTGTGGGAACAATTCCAGTGCCCATCAACAAAGTGTGATTCAAATCTCCATAGTGCAATACAATTGGAGAATTAAAAACAAGTGCTGATTTACAGTACAACTTAGATGGCCCCTGAAGAACATGGAAAGTGAAAGAAACCAGCCACAAAGATGGCACAGTCTGTAAGAAAGACAGCTAGAGATGGGAAGCAAAAGCTAATGGTACCAGGTGTTTTTGCTTGTGTGTGTGTGTGTGTGTGTGTGTGTGTGTGTGTCTGTCTATCTCTCTGTGTGTTACAGTACTGGAGATGGAGCCAAAGGCCTTGTCCATGCTTGTGATGTGGACAGCCAAGTTTTTGCTTTTCAGAAAATGAAAATATTTTAATATAATTGGTGTTAGTGCACATCTAGGAAGTCACTAAAAAAAAAACCCAATCATGGTTTTTTGTTTTTGTTTTTTGTTTTGTTTTGGTTTTTGAGACAGGGTTTCTCTGTGTAGCTTTGCACCTTTCCTGGAACTCACTTGGTAGCCCAGGCCGGCCTCAAACTCACAGAGATCCATCTGCCTCTGCCTCCCGAGTGCTGGGAATAAAGGCGTGTGCCACCACCGCCTACCCAATCATGTATTTTAAGTGGGTAAGTTGTACATGAATTCCATCTTAGTAAAGCTGAGGGTTTTTAAGTCCTCGGTGTCCTGGACTGAGAGAAACTGTGAAGTAAGTTTCCATTAGTCTCTCTCCGGGGCCACCTTGACGCGGGAGACATTAAGTGTCCTCAGCCTGGAGTTGCTTCTAGCCAGTTGAGGGGCTCCTAGGTTAGGGACACTGGCCTCGGGGCTTCTGGGTCCAGGTCTGTCTCACAGGATAGCGACAGGGCGGTACCCCTCCTCTGCTTAGCACAATGAGCCCGGTCTCCTTGGCACCGCCACAGCGGGGTCCCTGAACCTCACGGTGGGACAGGACAATGAGCAACGAAGTGGTCCGGCCACTGACCAGTTGAAAGAATATTTGGTAACAGTTGTTTTCCCTGGCTCTGATCGACATTCGGTGGCTGACCTCCAGCTGGACCTTGCAAGAGCTCGGACCCTCAGGGAACCAAGACCGCGGACGACCCACCGTGGGGACGCCGCCGCCGGGGAGGCCCGGGTTCTGCGCAGAGCGGGCGGGGGAGGGGCGCTGGAACTGCGGCGCGGCCGGGGTTCCCACGCTCCTATTGTTGGCGACTTTGTTTCCAATTCCCATCACGTGTGCTAATTAGTTGGAGCTGCTGGCTGGCTGGGAGGCGTGTGGCGCGCCTGAAAGCAGAAAGATCGCTTCCTGTTGGGAGGGCAGGACGCTAGCTCGGAAGGGGTTAGACAGGAATGATGATGGCAAAGGTTCCTGAAAGCTATAGCTACCGAAAAGCTGAGGCTACCCGAGGGTGGGGGAGGCCAAGACTGGTCAAGGGAAATTGCCTCTCCCTCTCTAACCTGACTCATAATTGTGTTCCGTGTATCTTTTCAAAATTAAGATAATAGAGGACGGGTATTTTAATTTTAGCCTGCTCATTAAAATTGTTTTTTCACATTCTGAATTTAACAGTCACGTACTATTCAACAGAAAAGGAGAAGACACGTGAACTGTAGCGAGTCGTGTTTCATCAGGGGCTTGCTCGTCCTTGGACCCCCAGCTTCTGACTTCTTTTCACCTTGGCGCTGAACCCCTAGAAGGCATAGAGACGACAGCAAGCTTGCCAATATGGGGCCCAAAGAAAAGAAGCGCTTTCTGTGTTTCCAGGCTTCTTGCTGCGCGTTTCTTGAACAATCTGATCCCACAATGGAGGTTTCTGCTTAGAAAATACTATAGTATCCATACAGTGTCCTTCAAATAAGAGGGAAAGTGGCATTTATGAGGATTCACTATACAACGCTGTATGTGGTAGTAATAAAGAGGAATCTGCACTAAAAGAGGCAGAATGGTAGAGGATTGGAGAGTGATGTCAAACGCGGTCCACAACAGTGCCTGGATATCTACTGTGAGCCTAGCAATGAGCTGGAGATGCAAAGGTGGACCATTCAGAGCCTATCTTTGAGTAGTTTGCAAATCCAGTAAAAGAGAAAGTTCCCCAACCCCCAGGAACGACTTCTGGGGCTGGAAATGTAGCTCAGTTGGTAGAGAGCTTGCCGAGCACGCTTAAAGCCTTGGGTTGGATTCCAGCCTCACATGAACCTGGCATGGTTTGCCTGCCGGTCCTGCCAGCACTAGAGAAGTGGAGGGTCAGGAATTAAAGGCCGTCCTTTGCTATACAACGAGTAGGAGGGCAGCTTGTGCTACGTGAGACTCTGTCTCAATCAAACAAACAAAAAGAACAAGAATGTCTAAGAAGTGGAGTCTGGGGGTGGGGGTAGGAGACCAGAGAAGGCAAACCAGATCCAGGTAGGAATTTGGTGTTTGTTAATCTTTAAAGGGTCTCCTTAGTCCAGGCAGGCCTTGAATTCTCGGCAACCAAGTATGAGAATGACCTTAAACTTCTGAGCCTCTTGCTTCCACCCCCTGATTACTGGGGTTACAGGCGGGAGTCACTATACCTTTCTATACCACTGCTGGAGATTCATCTCAGAGCCTCCTGGGTGTTGGGCAAGGGCTAGCCCAACTGAATTACAGCCCTGTCCCCAGGCAGGAAACCTGAAAAGGCTTTCTAGAGAAAGGATGGTTCCGCTAACACTTGGATAATAGGTGGTATTGGGCGCAGAGGGGGGAAGAGGCTCTGTGAAAAAGAGATCACAAGGTGTGCAAGAGGCCCCCAGGTCTAAGACAGAGAATGAGACATTGTATGCACAACTGTAGCACAGGACATGGACCAAGCGTGAGCAAGCTGAAGAGGCCAGAATATTGATGTGAATCCATCCTAAAAGTCAGGGCACTGTTAAATAAGTCAACAGGATACTCAGAATTGTCCCTAACAATGACCAGCTGAGCAGAAAGAAGTTCACATGGTGGTCTGAAGGGACACAAGAAAGCAAACTGGGCACTAACTCAGTGGACCTGTCTTTAAGATGGAAGAGACCAAAGTGGAAGAGATGGAGGGGGCTCACCAGGCTCCATTAGAGAACAGAATTGACAGAGGGTGGGAAGAATTTGAGCTCACTTCAGGTTCTCACAATGATCAATGGTAGCCTTTGTTGGGATGAACAACTCAGGAGATAGGCAACAATATTTGAATGGCAATAGTCCCAAATAATTAAAAAAAAAAAAAAAAACTAAGGAAAAATGATTGATGGTATCAGTTGACAATATCAGTGGTAATTTTTAAATTAGTAGTTGATCATGGAAAACTAAACAATTAAATATGTGAAATACCATGTAATTTTTTTCCAAAGAATTTTTTCTCATTTTAATTTTTGAGACAGGGTTTCACTATGTAGTTCTGGCTATCCTGGAACTTGCTATTTAAACCAGGCTGGTCTTGAACTCACATAGATCTGTCTGCCTTTGCCTCCCCAGTGCCCCAATTAAAGGAGTGCCATTACATCTGGCAAATTTTTACAAAGACTCTATAGCACCATGGGAAATACTAATAAATGGAAATGAAATGAACTCAGTAATACTTTAGAGGACTGGAGAGATGGCTGAGGGATGAAGAGGACCCAGGTTCAGTTCCCAGCAACCATATGGTGGTTACAACCATCTACAACTCCAGTTCCAAGATATCCCATGCTCTCTTCATACTTCTGCAAAAACACCAAACTCCCATATAGTGCGTGTGTGTGTTGTGTGTGTGTGTGTGTGTGTGTTTGTGTGCGTGTGTTTGTGTGTGTGTGTGTGTGTGTGTGTGTGTGTGTGTATGAGGAGGCAACACTCATACATACAAAGTAAAATAAAGCTAAAATTATTTAAAATAAATACTTTAGACTAGGGATATAGTTCAGTTGGTAGAATGTTTACCCAGCATGCACAAAGTTTTGGGATGGATCCCTAGTACTTTGTAAATTGATGGGGTTATTGATTTCAGAATTCAGGAGGCAGAGGCAGAAGGATCACAAGTTCAAAACCATCATTGACCATATAATGAATTTTAGGATCACCTGACTTACATAAAACCCTTCCTCAAAAAGTTATTAATACTTTCATCATAACTATATCAAAGAAAGTCTGTAAGTAGAATAAATGCTTGGAAGAATATATCAGAGTGTTTGCTATAGGGACTTTATTTCTGTTTGTGGCCAGAGATGATTCCTTTATTTGATTCTCTAGAGCTTCCAAATTTCCATATTAAATAAATATTACTTGTAATGGAGAAAGGAACCTACTTTCCTTAGTTTTTCTACAAAAGGGTAAATATTCCTTTGACTTGAAAAGAGGTGATTTGGTGGAGGCCGTTGGTGTACTCTTGTAATCCCCACATTTGTGAAGCTGCAGCAGAATGATATTTTGAATACCAGCCCGGGATATGTAGCAAAGCCCTGTCTCAGAGCTCTTGCCTAATATGCTCAAGGCTCTGGGCTCTATCTCCAGCACCACAAAACAATAACTCCATGAATAAATAAAAGTTAAAAATGGCCAGGTGTGATGGTGTTTGCTTTTAATCCCAGCAGAGGCAGAGGCAGGTGGATCTCTGTGAATCTAAGGCCAGCCTGATGGACAAAGCTGAGTTCTGGGCCAGTCAAGGCTGCATATGAGATCCTGTCTCAAATTCATACGTAAATTGATTGATTGATTGATTGATTGATAATTTTAAAATAAGAACGTAAAAATTTTAGCTCTATCAAAAAAAAAAAAAACCCTCTACCTGCATTTTCTCCCAGCATTATAGATTTGCATTCAATTCAAAACTGCAACAGTTTCTCAAGTATGTTACATAAGTGACCTATAAACACACCAAAAGCAAAATGTTTTCAAAGACTTTGAAAATGCCTGCATTTGGATATTTGTTTTCTCCTGTGTGGGAAAGAGGAAGCAGGAGAGCTTGTTCTCAGGAAATGACATCAAAGATGTTAGTTGATTCAGAGTACTGGCAAGACAAGTCCAGGCCTTTTCTCTACTTGGGTGTGATGGGTTAGACCAGGTGAGTAGGCTGCCAGAACCCTGACATGGCAGTCTTGGTGGTGAAGAGCCTGAATAAGAGTGTCACCCTCTGGGATGGTGTGTGTGTGTGTGTGTGTGTGTGTGTGTGTGTGTGTGTGTGTGTGTTTACATGTGTTTTTATGCACATGAACGTGAAGCCAAAGGAGGGTGTCGTGGCCCTCCTCCATCACTCTCTACCTTATTTCTTTGAGGCAGAGTCTCTCCCTTGACCTGGATCTCCTGTTTTTTTTTTAACTAGGCTAGTAACTATCAAGCCCTAGCAATCCTCCAGTCTCTGCCCCCCACCCCCAACCCATCCAAATGCTAGGGTTATAGGCATTTATCTAGATACATGGTTGCTAGGGATCCAAACTCAGGTCCTCATGATTACATAGCAAATGTTCCAACCATTGAGCTATCTCTAGCCCATGGATGGGCTTTAGATTCTGAAACCCATTTACTTGATAAAAAGAAACATTGTATTCAAACCTGAGCATAAGATTTGTTATAAAATGTGTTAAGAAAGGCAGCCTGGTGGTCATAGTAAGGTCCAGGACAGCCAGGACTACATAGAGAGATACTGTTTCAATAAATTAAAAAGAGAAAAAGGAAGGAAGGAAGAATGGAAGAAAGAAAGAGGGGGGGTATAGAGTTTTCCTTAAGAATTTCCTTATTTGGAAGTGACTAAAGCAAGCCAAAGACTTTCCTCCAGGCCAGGTGACTTAGGAAGTATTCTGTGCATACCCAACTGGCTAGGGAGCCCAGGAGGCAGTACTGTCTCATCACGGTCATCTCACTCGGCAGATGATGAAACTGAGGTACAGTGAGGATGAGTCCTTGATTCAGTCATGTGGCTGGTACAGGTGGAGCTGGGGTTTGAACCAGATAGTTGTCTATCTTGTTTGTGGTGCTAACTGCTACACCATGGAGCTTCTGAAGATTGGAGATTATGGTTTCCTTGGCTACGTTAGCATCTGTGGCAAACATCTGAACTATGTTCCTGCTGACTGGTGATTGCATAACAACCACCAAAGTTGCTTAGGGAACGAGCAAAGTGCACTGAAGAGTGAACCAAGCAAGAATGTAATCCTAGCACCTGGGAGACAGAGGCAAGAGGAGCAGGAGTTTGAGGCCAACCTGGGCTCCAGGAAAACCTGACTCTCAAAAAGCAACCAATGAAACGAATAGGATTAAACCAGAAACGTGAAAAAGACCAAATAATGGCAAATAAGGCAACACTGTATCCATACACTACTTCATCTGAGTGTCTTGCATGACGCTGATTAGTGACTGTTGGTGAGGAGAAGCTGTGCTTTCCCCCTTCAACAGAAAGATGACCGTGGTGTGGCAGGGTAGGAGAGAACCTAGGTTGGTAAGGCAAAGGCTCCTAAGAGAAAGTGTGTTTCCTGGGCTCTGAATTCGGCCTCAGAAATTCTGCAGGGAGCCATGTGGTCCACTCACGACTGTAGCCCCAGCACTTGGGGGACAGATGCAGAACTGCCATGGGTTTGAGGTCAGTGTGAACCACAGAGTGAGACCCCAAAACCAAAATAAACAAAATTCTCCCACAATCTAAGCATCCTTTAGACTCCTGCGTGAAGGGAGAAGAATAAAATAAAACTCTGACACGAGCTTGCCTTCGCTTCCCAGACCAGCACATCTCTTTAGACTCTTTACATTGTTACCAAAACAACCCTAGGCATTCAGGGCAGAATTAAAAGAAAGGATGTAGGGCTGTTCCATACTCGAGCCCCACAGCTGGTCCCAGCCAAAGGTCTTCTGCTGTTCAGACAACAGAACTTTTTTGGGGAGTAAGGGGTGTTGTTTCAAGACAGAGTTTCTCTATGTAGCCCTGACTGTCCTGGAACTCTCTTTGTAGACCAAGCTAGTCTTGAACTCACAAAGATCCACCTGACTCTGTCTCCTGAGTGCTGGGATTAAAGGTGTGTGCCACCACTGCTCAAAGACTTTTTTTCTTTTATGATGTAAGAAAGGGTTCAATTGTCTACAGCAGAGAGCATCCTCACTGGAATACTTGCATACTTGCCCTCCCAAATAATCACCAAGCCCAGTCATCCTTCCTAATGTTGCAAACTCCATGCTCACCTCCCCACTACCAACCCTCCAAGTAGAGTTAACTCCATCTGAGTTACTGGGAGTAACCTCAACTTCCCAAATGTCTTGGTTCTTTGCAATGGGCCTGAAGACAACAGGAGAAAAATCATGTGGCAGGTGGAGGTTGTGACAGAGACAAGAAGCTCTTCTATTGTATGTAAGCCACACATAACATCAGCCTCAGACTACCCGGGAAGATAGAAGGCACAGCTTTCCACTCTGAGCTCCTCCAACCTGGTGATGCTTGCAGTGAGCAGACTGCTGACATCACCTAATGGTGGTTATGTCACACCACACAGATTCTTATGACGTGGTCCATGTGTTTCTGCTGACGTGGAAGTAATCCCAGATAACAACAGCCACAGTCAAGTCCAAGCTTATTCTCGTCAGTCTTTAGACCAGGTAATAGGTTTTCTGCCTCTGATAATAGGATTCTCCACCTACTCAGTAAGCTGGATCAAGTCAAATTGAAAAAGTATAACAACAGGTTTATTTGAGCAAAGCAACTTCCAGGTGGGTACTCTAGTACCAGAATTCGAGGCCAGAGACACCATGCCCACAAATGAAAGCAGGGAGAATTTACAGGTTGTCGGGGAGGGAGGGGTGATGATGTGTTCACCATAGGCATAGCTTGTGCCCAAGTGTGGTCAAAAGCTGAGCACTTAGGCAAGGACTTGGGCTGCTGGTCCACCGAGGGAGGAAGTTGCAATCGCCACCAACTGGGTTTTCGGGTACCTTTTCTTTGTTGGAGACTCTCTGAGAGGGTGGGATTTGGAGAGGGAGACAGGAATGGGTCTTTCTGGATCATGCAGGAGTGAGCTGAAGATTCCAACCCAACACCAGGACTGGCCTTTCTGATCTGGCTTGACCTGGACATACCCAGGCCGCCCTTCCAGGAAAGGCACTGTTTTCTGTCAGTCCCAATTTCAGTTTGCCTGAATACCTGACCTCTGCTCTGCTCTGGGAATATGCTAGTCCTTAAAAATGGTAGACAGTGGGCATATCTTTCTGTCGGTATCTCTGTATTGAGTGTACTAGTGACATTCCAACGATATTGACTGGCGGTTGAGGTGGCACAGGTCTGTGAACCTAGCATTCAGGAGACCGAGGCAGTAGGATTGAGATTTTAAGGACAGTCTGGGCTACAGAAGAGACCCTGTCTCAAAACATATACGTATATGATTCAAGGAAGGATCCAGTGTGGGAGCCCCGCTGAGAGACTGGCTCCCACACTTCACTCTTGAGGTACTCTTGAGGAGTGAGAGATAAGAGATATTAGAAGGATAGAAGGGAGAGAAAGACAGACAGACACACACACAGGACAGCCTCGGGAGGGCCTGGATCATTATTCACTGGCCCCTTTTTGTCTCTCTAAAGGGCTTCTTATAGGAATGCCAGGGGTGGAGCAAAGACCTCCCCTTCCAGTCACCTGGTAACCACACATGTGGTTGAGCGATCCTCCAAGGCAGCCCTGCTGGGGAAAGCGAGCTCAGATCTCACTAGGAAACCTTTATGGGCCTCCACCATCCAGGGGCCAGAGAGCCGGTGTATGGCAGAAGGAGCCAGCCAAAGAAGCCTGAAAGCATGGAACTGGAAGCTGCACTTGTCCTGATTGGTTTGTTTTTTTCATTTTAAGAACTCTATTTTAACTCTAGCCACAAACTTTACAGATGAAATAACACTAGAGTAGAGTGATTTGAAAGCCGGGTGTGGTGGTGCAGACCTTTAATCCTAGAAGTCTGGAGGCAGAGGTTGGCAGATCTCTGTGAGTTTGAGACCAGCTTGGTCTACATAGTGAGTTCCAGGCCAGCTAAAGATCCAAATGAGACCCTGCTTCAAAAATTTTTTGAAATAGTTTTAAACAAAAAAAAAAAAAAAAAAAAAAAGGAAATTTTAAGGTCGCAAAACCCTCCCACCAGAACAAATTTTTAAAAATCACTTTTTCTAAGTGTGTCTATATGACTGAGGCACTATTGGTCAGTACAATTAAAAATTAAGCCCAACTTCCACAGTCATTGCCTTAAAGGTGTTAACAAATGTTGGGTTGTTTGGGGATACAAAAAACATTGTTCTTGCTACTTGAGTCCACAAAAAGATGAATTCCAGCATCTACTATGAGAAAGGAAAAAAAAAAAAACTATTACAGAGTTAAAACCAGAAAAAAGTTAGGTTTCTATCCTCTTTCGTGGCTCACATACTCTTTGCCTGTATCACCACGTGATATGACCCTCTCTTGGTCTCCTTTCTTTGGGGGGGGGGGTAACGACAAAACAGTTTGACCACACAGCTGCCATGACAGACTTAGAGGCCCAGACACAGCTTCTGGCAGGCAACACCTGACCCAGGAAAAGCCATAAGCTGACCCCACCCAGTGGGGCTTGCATCTAAGGGGAAATACCTGACATTCCAAACATTCCCTGTACCCCAAGACAAAGGTCAGCCAATCAGGGTCCTGAACCCTGAAAATCCCCTCACCCCAACCTCTGCTATGATAAAAACCCCACCCTGTCTGGGCTCGGGCTCTCTGCTCTCACCACTGCATGGACAGACAGAGAGACCAAGCTCCGAGCTTGAAAATAAAGGCTCTTTGCTTTTACATACGGGATTCGGTCCATGGTGGTCTTTTGGGGGGGCCCTGCAATCTGGGCATAACACACCATGGACTAGAATGTACATATAAGGGAACATGTGTTTTTTTTCCCTTGGAGCTTGGATTCTCTATTAACATTATGTGAAAGATTCCCGGAGGAGATCTTCCCTCAGGAGAGACCCCGAAGCCGCACAGCGCGTGTCAGTCTTGTTTGCGTTTGTCTGTGGTCCTTCATTTTCTGTTTAACCGTTCTCCTCCTAGAAACAGCCATGGGACGGCACCGCCGCCCCCTCTCGCCCCTCCTACCTCCTCTTTTTACCCTGTTCTCCCACGAAAGGATCCCCCTAAGACCCCTGTCCTTCCCCCGGAACCTGATTGAGTCCATTTTAGTGACCCACCAGCCTACGTGGGACGACTGTCAGCAGCTGCTGCAGACCCTCCTGACAGTGGAGGAAAAGCAGCGAGTCTTCTTGGAGGCTCGGAAGCAGGTTCCTGGAGACGATGGAAGACCCACCCAATTGCCTCCAGATTCTGTCGGA
This sequence comes from Onychomys torridus, assembly GCF_903995425.1. NCBI lineage: Eukaryota > Metazoa > Chordata > Mammalia > Rodentia > Cricetidae > Onychomys > Onychomys torridus. The sequence continues at coordinate 27,714,004 of NC_050444.1, read as the reverse complement.
GGCCCATGACACCCGCTCCGACCTAACAGATCAACCGCTGTCGAACCCAGATTTCATCTGGTTCACGGATGGGAGCAGCTTCCTCCAAGAAGGAGAACGGAGGGCCGGAGCAGCCGTCACCACCGAATCAGAGGTAATTTGGGCCTCGCCGCTGCCGCCCGGAACATCGGCTCAAAAGGCAGAGCTGGTCGTGCTGACCCACACTCTACACTTACCGCCCCCCCCCTTCCTTCCTAAGCCAAGTTCTTCACTGTGATAACTTCAAGGTCTCTTCTGCCAGCCAGCAGCTACCCTTGTTAACTTTCTCTGCCCTGGTGTACCAGGTACCTCCATATGAAAGATTCCCGGAGGAGATCTTCCCTCAGGAGAGACCCTGAACCTAAGGAACACGCCGAAACCATCCATCAGATGCAAACAGCAAGAGGGTTTATTTGAATACACAGGTACCTGGGGCAACAAGTCTCTCGGAGGACTTGCGCGCCTTCCTAGGGAAAGGGGGACTTTTTATAGGATCCCAGGGGCAGAAGCGCGGTTACAGAAGGGAGAAGCATAGTTACAGGGTTCCCATTGGTTGATTCAAATAAGGCCAGGGTGAACTTGGGGACATACTCTTAATTCTTGGAAATTTGCTGTGTGTGGCTGACTTGGCCTTGTCTAGGGCACAGTGGTGTTTTCCTAGCCCAACTGTCTATTCCCCAAGGCCAGGTGGCCCACCATAGATATCCTGTTTTGACTCAATGGTTTCTCTCCCAAGGCCGGGTGGCCGACCATAGTTATGAACTCCTGTTTGGCCTTCTTCCCCTGAACCGCAGATATCCTGTTCTTTATGTTTAAGCCTTGCAAAATGGCGTTACAGCAGTCAAGCTAAAGCTATTGTAGGGGGTCTTTCATATGCTTTCAAGGTCCACCCATTTTCCGATTTCATTATTTCATTTTCTTTCTGTTTAATCCCATCAAATTAAAGGATTGTTTTGAAAGAACTTCCAGGACTAGGTCAGGTTTATCATTCTCATCCCTTTAGGAAGGAAGAAAGTTAACTACCACGGTTGTTTTTTCATGATCTGATTTACGCTGTGGCTTTCCAGGGCTCATTCATTCTCATATCCCAGACCTGCTGGTACAACGCATCGTTCCATATCACCAGCCCGTTAGTATGATGCATTGTTCATTCTCTCTTCGCTTCAGACCTTGGCTGTGTGACACCACAGCCTTTACAGACACTGTACTCCTCACCTTTCCTGTTGATGCGGTGAGATCCCTAAAGCCAGGGTAATGAAGGTTTATGTTTGCTCACGGTTGATGGTACATGGTAGGGAAGGCACGGAGGTAGAGGCATGAGGCTGGGGGTCAAGAGGGGTCACATAGCACTGGCAGTGAGCCAGCAGAGAGCATCAAACACTGGTGCGCAGCTTGCTTTCTCCATTTTTCCTTTTTTTAAAATTGCATTTATTTATTTGTTTGTTTGTTTATCTGTTTATTTCTGGGAGGTAAGATGTATAACATGATATTCATATGAAGGTCAGAGGAAAATTTTCAAGAGTCAGTTCTGTTCTTCCGCCATGTGAGTTCTGAATTCATGCCCTTTGGGCTTAGGTGGCAGGTACTTTTACCCACTGAGCCATCTTGCTGACCCTTTATTCCTTTTTTTTTTTTTTTTTTTTTTTTTTTTTAGTTTAGGACTCCAGTCCATGCTCTACTGTCAACCACATTTGGGGAGGGAAGACTTCCCTCCTCAACTGAGTTTTTCTAGAAGTATCCTCAGAGACATACCAGTAGACAAACCTAGTCAGGTCAACACTGAAGACCACCCACCAGTCACCAAGAGCAGATCTCCCTGCTGAACACTTTAAGATCTTCCTTGCTGTAGCCAAGGCTTGATGCCCTGCCTGTGAGGAGCTATCCTTCGCTCATCCCTCTCTCTTCCCTTCCTTCACTGCTCATTACGGACAATGGCCGATGTGTACAGTCTGCCCCATGTGTCCAATATCAGCTAGAAGTGAGGAGGAGGAGGACAGGAAATGAAATTGTGGAGATAAGCAGGTGCTTGGAGTGGAGAATTCATCCCAGCACCAGGGAGGCAGAGACAGGCAGATCTCTGTGAGGTTGAGGCCAGTTTGATCTACATAGCAAGTTCCAGGCCAGTAAAACTAATAGTGAGACTCTGTCTCAAAAGTAAAAACAAAACAAAAACAGAATAGAAGAGGCAGAGTGAGAAAACCTGGCCTTTCTGCATATCTGTGCATAACCACGTGAGTTGGGACAAGCCTCAACATCTGACCATGGTGTCTTCTGTTCTAATACAAGACTGATACTGGCCTGGATGGGTTCAGGTCCAGCCTCTTTTCTTCCTTAACCCCTTCCCCAAGCTCTGTTTCCTGAGGAGGGAGGGAGGAGTGAATCTGTGACTGCTTAGTAGGCCAGGTGATGAGTTGTACAATCTCACCCTCTAAAGAAGTACGGCCCTTTTTTGCCAGCTTCTTGAAGTCAATAATTCAACACAAGTCCTGGCCTATTGCTCTCTTCCAGAGTGAAATAAGCCTGACCCAAGCTAGACTCAGACCGGAAGCCCCTCCCTTGCCTCTTCTTCACTTGTCTCACTGTTGGTACTATGGTCCCCTTCGTGGACTCAGAGCACAAAAACAGAGCGCGGAGACTGAAGTGTAGGCTTGATGACAAGTACTGAGATATAGCATTGGCCTGCCCTTCACATTGCTGCCTCCATGAAGTCTAGCCTGGGCTTGGGCCAAGGGTTGTATGCTCACAAAGCTTGGGGCCAGCCCTGGCTTGGCCTCAGCACCTGTCCCCGGGGACAGAGGCAGGACCACACTGAGCTTCTAGCTGCTCACTATCCTCTGCCACCGGAACAGACCCAGTGACAGGACCATCTTACCAGATCATTCTAATACTGTCATCCAACAGTCTCACAGAAAACCATCAGCCTTGGTTTGCTTTCTGTTGCTGTGACAGACATCATGACCAAAAAGCAATCCTGGGACGCAAGGACTTATTTCAGCTTGCACATCAGGTAATGTCCACCACTGACTGAAACAGGGTCAGGAACTCAAGGCAGGAACCTGGAGCAGAGGCCGTGGAGGAAGGTTGCTTACTGGCTGGGCCCTCCCACATTAATCCTTAATCAAAACAGTTCCTCACAGATATGGCCACAGTTCAATTTGACTGAGGCAATTCTTCAATTCAGATCCCCTCTTCCCAGGTGACTCCAGAGTATGGGAGGTTGACAACAGAAACTAACCAGGATACCATCTAGAAAAAGGGTAAAGCGGTGGTTTTGAATTCCAAGTTTTTCCTATCATAGTTTCCATTTTGCTGAATGTAGTTTGAAAATACTAATGTTGCCAAGATGTCCATCCACAGATGAGTGGATAAAGAAAATGGAAATATGCACCATAGAAATTTTCAGCCGTAAAGAAAAATGAAATAATGATGCAAGAGAGTAGATAGAAATGGAAATCATTATGTTAATGAAAACAATAAATGCCTATTTTCTCTCATATGTGGATTTTAGATCCAGTTCTTACATATCTGTCTATAGGAGGGCATATAGGTCATGGGCAAGAAAGGGGGAGCATGGAGGCAAAAGGGGTCTTCAAAAGGGTTGGAGGCAGGTCATTACATATGACACGAAAGCATAAAAGGGCTGCTGAGGGGTGGAAGGAAAGGAGAAGGAGGGTGAGTCAAGGATTGGGGCGGGAAGGAGCATCAACAAAAACGAAATGTGTGCAAATGTTATAATGAAACCCACTACCTTGTATTCTAAGTTAAAAACAAATAGGAAATAAACCCTAAACTCTGAAGCCTACACCACACCACACACACACACACACACACACACACACACACACACACACACACACCACTTTGGAGAACCACTAGAGGAATGCCTTCAGCTTACACATGAAAAGGCATCATCTGCCCTCACGTGATTTATCGAAAACATCTTCCTGTGCTCAGTTTATAATCTGAATGGCCCCCTAAGGCCCTTAAAATGTTTCTTCTCTGGGATGCAGATCTATGGGGCTGCTGTAGACTTTTAAGAGATAGGGTCTTGAGAAGGGGTGTTCATACTGAGTTCATGGAGAGGGCATCGTACTTTCAGGAGGGCCTGTGAGACCTGCTCATCATCATCTCTCTCTGGTTCCCACAGCAGCTGCAACCTTTGACCCTGGCAGGCTCTCCAGGGCTGGCCTTACCAGGGGTTCTATCAATTGGGCTGCCTGATCTTGAACTTGAACCTCCAGAACCATAAGCCAAATTAACCTCTTTACTTAATAAGTAGTCTTTGCAAGGCATTTCATTACAGTGACAGAAAGCTGAATGATAAACTGTAAAGTTAGTATAATATTTAAACTCCCTGGCAGGATAGCTCAGTGGGCACAGGCCCTTGTTGCCTGGTAACCTGAGTTTGATCCCAGAGCCCACATGGTAGAAGCAGATAACCAACTCTAGAATGTTGTCCTCTGACCATCAAACATGTGCTGTGGCACATGCCCCCATAAATAAATCAACCTAAGAATCGAACAAACAAACAAGCCCTTGTTGGCCATATTCCTTATGAGTGATTTCTTAAAGCTCTATAAATCAAGGTAAAGCTCTATTACCCACCTGCCATATTCTTCCATTGAGATGTGGCTAGTTACACCTTACAACTGTCTCTCGTTCCTAGTTAATTACCTAATTTCTAGCAGCAAATGGGCTGCCTCTCTTTACCTGGCTATCCCTTAGCAAGCTCTGCCAGCTGGTTCTGCTACTCACATCTATTTGCTCCATGCTGTTGCTAGCCTTTCTGGAGTTCACACATGGAAAGCATGGCCCTGGTCCCACAGCTATTCTCCAAGCAGCAGCACTGACCACCTCATGGATGGAAACAAGCGGAAACATCTCAGCGCATCTCCTATGTGTGTTCCAAACAGCATGTCTAACCCATAGGATAAGCTAGCTGTGGGACTCTAAATAAGACTAATTTTCTGAAACCATAGACAACACCTCAGTGGGGGGAAATAAAACCCCAATCTTCAGCACTAAAAATTCTAAGAAAGGCATGTTAGGAGTTTTTATATTTTTAAGTCAGGAGATGAATGGATGCCTGCAGATAATTACAGCGGAATAGAAGTGAAAATCAGCCATGTAGCTACATAACTGATTGCAGATGGCTGTGGGCATCTCCGAGCCTCATTGCTATCAAAACCCAGGTGTTGCTGCTCCCTCTGCCTTTCTCACTGGGCCCTTTGTGTAGCCAGGTGCTGGCAGAGGGTGCTCCCTCTTCGGTATGCCATCAGCACTTCTGGTCCTAGGAGACTCTAGGGGATTCCATTTCAGAGTTCACACCAGAACCCACAAAGGAAGAGGTGGAACATTCAGTGTAACAGTACCCTGGCCACCAGTCCTGACAGCATAGCACAGCAGGTCACATCTCACACGGAGGGGCCCCGTATCATCTCAGAGAATGACAGTGTAGAGGACAGTGTACTCCCTGGCTCAGTCAGTGACCTTAACATAGGCCTCTCAGGCAGAAGTCTAATACATATGTCTCTTGTCATGTGTGGAGGCCAGAGGCCAGCCTCTCATATCATTCTTCATGAGCCATCCATTTTATTTTATTTTATTTAAAGATTTATTTATTTACTATGTATACAGCATGTATGATGGCAGACCAGAAGAAGGCACCAGATCCCATTACAGATGGTTGTGAGCCACCATGTGGTTGCTGGGAATTGAACTCAGGACCTCTGGATGAGCAGTCGGTGCTCTTAACCTCTGAGCCATCTCTCCAGCCCCCATTTTATTTTTTGAGACAGTGTCTGTCAGTGGGACCTTGGGCTCACTGATTAAGCTAGGCTGGCTGGTAATCCAGCAAGCTCCAGGGATCTATGTGCCTCTACCTCCTCAGTGCTGGGATGATAGACAAGCACCTCCACTCCAAGTCTTGTTTGTTTGTTTGTTTGTTTGTTTGTTTGTTTGTTTGTTATGGGTTCTGGGAACAGAATTCAGTCATCATTTGCCATACTCAAGCATTCCATGGCTACTTCTGAAATGCCCAGACTAATAGGATATATATGAGGCACTGGATAGAAATCCAAAAATGTGGAGACCTTGTTCCTTTCCAGGTACCAGAGCAAAAATGAGGCTGATACCTTTACTTGAGTTGGCTTCTCATCAGCAAATGGTGTAGACTTCATCCCTTCGTTAGTGGGGATGTCTCTGACTGGCCAGTAAACACTTAACACATAACACACTTGTTTTACTCAGCATGATTATAATCCTGCACTGATGAAAGAATGTGTTCCTTTTAGCATGGCCCTAGTCCCATTCTTCTCACATGGAGATGGAGCAGCTCCTTCAGACTACCCCAGGATAAGTATTCATGCTTTGAACAGTCCCAGGAACCAAAACTGGCCATTCCAATTGCTTTTGTTTTGATCCATAGTATCTGTCTGGATAGGCATATAGCTCAACAGTAAAGCAGACTTTGATTGTAGATATGTCTGACAAAAGGAGGGAGTAGAGGAATGAGGAAAAGTGGGTCTTTGATTTCCCACTGCTGACCTCTTCAAGCATTCCAGATTACAAGGGGGAAATTTTAGAGACACTCCACCTGGATCAAAAGCATCACCTGGAAATTCTCATTTCTCAGCCACGTTTGTCACAACCTCTCATTCAACAATGACAGACTCCTTCCAGTCACAGAGTCTGAACTGATGTGGGAGACCAGCTCCCACATTTACAACAGGGCACTCTTGAAGAGAGAGGGATAAGAGATATTAGATAGAAGGAGAGGGGAGAGAAACAGATAGAAACACAGGAGAGCCTCGGGAGGGCCTGGATCAATATCCACCAGTCCCTTCTGACTCTCCTAAAGGGCCTTTTATAGGAATACCAAGGGGTGGACCAAAAGACCTCCCCTTAGCACAGCCAAGCACAGACCCTTCCAATCACTTGGTAACCACACTCATAGTCAAGCAATCCTCTAATGCAGCCCTGCTGGGTAAAGCAAGCTCAGATCTCACTAGGAAACCTATGTGAGCCTCCACAACCCCTCCTTCTTGATATAATAAAGCCTTCCCAGGCCCCTCAGATAGACTGTGCCTGTCTTATATCATCCTTCTTGAATAATCTCCCTTGCTTGTCATGGAGATACTTTCCATCAAGCATACTCTGGCTTAGGTTGAAAGCTATCAAGAAGAAAGTTGCCAGGCTTTGGCTACCAGCCTCTGGCTGGAGGGAGTACAGAGCTAACTCAGCTCTGACTCAGGTCCCTACTAAGAGTTTGCAAATATCCACAGAGATCTCCATAGCTGCCACACATCCCAGCAAAGGAATAGAGGATAATAAAGATGCAATATCCTTTTTGGAATGGATCTAAGGTGACTATAGCAGTCTTAACTGCACCAAGCCCTTTTCTAAATCAAAACTCTCTCCTAACAGATGTTCAATAAGATTTTCAAGAGACTGTTTTGATTCCCTGGAGAAAACAGACATTTCAAAACACTTCAAAGTATCCACTCAAGTAAACAAAAACCCATGCTAATTATAAAGACATTTTTAGCTGTTTAAGTACCTCATATATGCATGTGTTCCTACCACAGCAGTAGAATTTCTGTACAAACTAACTGGATTGTGGGAGGCCTACCCCTTTGTGGGAGGCCTACCCCTTTATAAACAGAAACAAAGGAGGAGTGGAAACTTTTAGGAAGAAGACAGAAAAGCTCCCCTAATTATGATTATGACACTTTCACTTAGGTTTTCCAGCAGCCAGTGAGACCATAAAATTTATTTTAAGCTATAATAAAAAGTGTTCAAATATATCTGAATATAAAAAGTAATAAAAATAATTCTAATATGAACATCACTATACATGTTTTACAAACTTACATTCAACATTTACACTTTTTACAAACTTATATTCAAAAGGAAACTCTATAGAACTATTTTACAAACTTTAGCACACCATCTAGAAAAAAATCTCTTAACAGAACTAACTTACAATCAAAAGCAAATTCTATAGGAATATTTTACAAACTTTATCAAACATCTAGAAAGAATCTCTTAGCAGAACTAACTTGTGTTCAAAAGCAAACTCTATTGGCAAACATCTAGAAGAGATTTCTCAACTGAACTATTACATTTTTTTTCTATCAAGACAGAAAGCACCCAAATCATTTCTAAAGTTTGGAGTTTATATAATTCTAAGCTTTATTTGGTGACTGAGGGTAAAATTCTGTCTTCTATATTTTTAAAGCTGCTTTTAAAGACTGTTATTGGCTCTTTCCACTATGCCTTGTCCTTGAGGATTATAAGGAATACCTGTTTCATGCTCATTTTGCCATCTCGCTTTTTCCATAACAAATAATCCCCATCTGACAAGCAGGCTGTTTACCTGTTTCCCATTCCTGGGAGGCAAGCTAACAAAGCTTGGGGGGAGGGAAGGGTTTTGGGGTTTGGGGGGAGCTGTACTGGCAGTATTTCCCTTGAGCATTTTGCTGCTCTGTTATGGGAAACATTTGAAAGCTTTTCTCCCAGTCTGTCTGCATTTTATCCAGACCTGCTTGCTTATGCCTCCTCATTTTTACAAACTACATTTCCCAAGCTGCCTTTCTCTATGCTGTCATGCTGTTACACACTACATTTCCCAAGCTGTCTTTCTGGGTCTGGGAGAAAATTTCCATTAACATGGTCTGTATTCATGCTGAAGTCAAAATCAAGCTTTTGCTTTTACCATGGGAGGTTTTTGTCTTCCCTAAGCTTGCATTAGGACACCTGCATTACTGTTTGACAGGTGTACCTCTCTAATCAGATTCTTCACCTGACACTGTTCCCAGAGTGGGTCATATTCTTCCAAGTACACTCAGACAGGCATTTGTTGCCAAAAGCAACTTTGCTCCCCCCACCTCACTGGGGCAGTGGAAAGGAATGAGAGTACTTGAAAAAAGAGATTTTTCAGAAAGATCTTTTCCGCAATAGAAAAAAAAAGATTTTTTCAAAAGAGCTTCTTTCAAATCCACAGGTACCACATAGCCCCACTACTGACTCTGGGCTCTTGGTTGGGTGGTTGGTTCCTGTACTGCCTCTGCCATGGCTCCACCCTCAAGGAAACTGCCTAGCAACCTCAGAGACCCCATTATCCCTGGAACACACTCAAACTTGGAGGTGCTTGCTCCCTGGCCCTCTGCTAATTGCTTTCTGCTTGCCAATTAGAAGCAAAGACACAACACTAAGAGCAAGGATTTGCAATGCTCCAGGGGAGTTTTTCTATGCTAGAGCAGTTACAAGTGACTCTCCCATTCTGATAGATGTTTCCTCAAGGTGAATTTAATTTTTGCCTCTACAGAAAGAGAAAAAGAAATCTGAGAAGAAAAAACCTGAAAAGCTTTCAGTTTTTGAGAGAAAGATTACTAAGTTTTTTCCCCAGACTTATGTTCCCAATTCTCAGCTTCATGGCCAAGAGGAAACTAATTCTGATGGTATGAGGCTTTCATACAGTGGCGATGCCAGGAAAGTGAAGAGTTTTATTTCATTCACATCTATCTCAAGGAAAAATTTTCCCTGTAACTCAGGGCTTAAAGCTGAGCTATTCATAAGCCAAAAGCTTCCACAGGAATCTTTTTCTGCCCATTTTCTTTCATAGTATTTTTTCATGACTCTGATTTTTCCCAGGAGTTTCCATTCAGTCTCATAGTTGGAAAATCAAGGACATAGTTTCTCTGTCTTGTTGCTTATTTATCTTATCCCAAGTTTTTTCTTACCCAGTATTCCTAATTCTACTTTTATCTAAATTTCTTTTTACCCAATATTCCTATACCTAATCCTATATTTTTACTTAATTTTTATAGATAGAAATTATGAAAGAGAAAGAAAGAAACCTAGACAGAGATATTTGCTGCAGCCTCACTTTTCACTTTGGCATTTCTTTCAGCTACTTTACTTTCACTCTCAAGAATAAAATACCATTGCCTTTATTTTTAACCCATTAGTGGGCATTCCCCCTTTCACCTGGGATGCCCCCTCTCTCCTTTCTCCAAGTCTCCATCTCTGTTCCTGGTGCCATCTGTAAGAGATCTGTTCCATTTTTCCCCCAGAGTACTCTTGAGGAGAGAGGGATAAGAAATATTAGGTAAGAAGATAGAAGGGAAAGAAACAGATAGAAACACAGGATAGCCTCAGGAGGGCCTGGATCATTATGCCGTGGCCCCTTCTGTCTCTTCTAAAGGGCCTTTTATAGGAATGCCAAGGGGTGGAGGAAAAGACTTCCCCTAGCACAGCCAAGTGCAGACCCTTCCAATCACCTGCTAACCATGCCCATGGTCCAGCAATCCTCTAATGCGGCCCTGCTGGGTAAAGCAATCTCAGATCTCACTAGGAAACTTTTGTGGCCCTCTACAAATTGATGTGATTTTGCTGAATTGCTTTGGTAGGTAGAGACAAGTCTCCCAAGGCTGAGAGACTTGGAGGTGGTTCCAGTCACTGAGTCTCTTGACCCTTCACCCAGGGTGGTCAGCACAGGGTTGCTGGGTTCCAGTATCTGACCAGAGCAGTCCACAGCCAGAGCAACCTCAGTTTGCACAGTTTCCACCCTGAGATGTTCCAGAGGGCAGCCTGCCATCAGTCATTAACCAACTACTCTAAAGCTGCCTGGGGCAGTTCCTCCCCGCCAAATGACAGCCACCATCCACTGCATTTCATAGGCTGTGACCAGCACTTTTGAAAACTAAGAAAAGTTGAGTAGAAAACATCAGAGTGACAGTGAATCTGCATCATGACATTCACTGCCTGATGGCATTCTTATTTCAGCCTAGAACATGAGATGTAATTCTGCTGTGGCTCTCAGTCAAGGTAGACAGCAGGCAGCCTTCCTTCTCAATTTGGATTTTTAAAAACTATTTTAATTTTACTACATTTATTTATGTTGGTGTGTGTGTGTGTGTGTGTGTGTGTGTGTGTGTGTACACCCATGCCTTTGTGCAGCAGGTGGAAGTCAGAAGACAACTCTTAAGGGAGTGGGTTCTGCCACCAGCTGGGTTCTAACAACCAGACTCAACATCCTCCTTGGAGGCAGGCACTTCATCCACTAAGCCATCTATCTCTCCAGCTCATACTTTTTGTTGCTATTTTTAACTCTGCTTTTAGTACTAATACACAAACAGTGTACTTCATTCCTCATGCCTCTGTATCCATAGTCCTTATATTAGTTTCATTATTACTTTGACAATAAATCTACCTAACAGAAACAACTAAAGGATGAAAAGACATACTTTAGCTCATGGATTCAGAAGTTTAAATCCATAGTTGCTAGTTCTGTTGAATCTCAACCCATGGTAAGGCAGGAGCATGTGGTAGAGCTTACTTCATGATGAACAGGAAACAGAACACAAGGGACTAGGACCAGGTATGACCTGCAAAGTCATGCTTCCATTGACTGCTTCCTCCAGCATAGGCCTATTGGTGAAATTATTAAGGCCACTCTACATAGTTAAAAAGGGAGGTTTATTTTGTGGGGTAACTTACAAATGAAGGGATAGGTTGCAGGGCCTGGGAAAGGTATGGCGCAGTCCAGCGGTGTTCTCTGGAGAACTCTGCTCAGTCTACCTCCAGCGTCCAGGGTCCCAGAACCAAGAGAAGCCTCTCCTCTCGATCCTGGGTCTTCAGCTTCCTCCCTCAGCCCCACCTTGTGGGCGTGACCATTACCGAAGCCTCATTGGGGGTTGGAATTTCCAGACCAATGCTGGGATGGCTACCCACTACATAGGCCCTACCTCCTGAAGGTTCCAGAGCCTTCCAAATAGCACCACCAGCTAGGGAACAGGCAATCAATACATGAAACTTTGGGAGGGCATTTTATATTGAAGCATAACATTCCTTAAAGATATCAAATACTCCTGTATACCCCACTCTGCCTTAAAAAGGTGATTTTAAGACATGTATTGTTTTTGTTTGTTTGTTTTTTGTTTTGTTTTTTCAAGACAGGGTTCTCTGTGTAGCATTGCTACTTTTCCTGGAACTCACTTGGTAGCCCAGGCTGGCCTTGAACTCACAGAGATCCACCTGGCTCTGCCTCCTGAGTGCTGGGATTAAAGGCATGCACCACCACCACCCAGCTATGTATTGTTTTTAAAATGAGAACAGCTTGCATAAAAATCTATGTTATCTAAAACAATTCCAAACATTTTCATTTTACAGAACTTAAACCCTCCCTCCCCTCCCTCCTCCCTCTCTCTCTCTCTCTCTCTCTCTCTCTCTCTCTCTCTCACACACACACACACACACACACACACACACACACACACACTTTCCTTTCTCAGGTCAAGGTTGCAAATGAAAGAAATGCTTCTAGGATTTGCCCTGAGATTTATCAGCATCCCATGACTGCGACACCTCCACTTCTGGCTTCTCAAACCCTGCATATTTACAGAGGCCCTCTGTGGACAGTGACCTTGCTGCCCTCTAGGTTCGGTGCAGTGGCTGAGTGCAGCCCACTCCCTGTGAGTGTGCCGTAGCTGACGTAGCTGACGGGTTAATCTTCCTTGCACTGAAGCCTGACACAGTGTGAACCATAACCGCCCCCTCACAGCTGTTACTGCATCTCAAGTGCCTGACAAGAAGCATTCATGTCTGACCTAAACCTCACCTGTTGCAATGTGACTCCACCTCGTAGACCCATTCTGTCAGAGGGCCAACAGTTAATTCTCACACCCCTGTAATGGGCTTGCTGGTGTCCAAAGCTCCAAGGAGCCTGTGGGCTGGTGCTGCAGTTCAGTGGCAGAGAGGGCACACCATAAATCACCAGCGGGGCCACATGTGCTGTAAAGGTAGAGAGGCTAGAAGTGCCGGTGGAGAGAGCGGAAAGGCTGCCCTGGGATGGACTGGCTGGGCCCATGGAGGTGCCGGTTCCCTTGAAGCCCTGCTTGGAGCTGGACCCCAGCCGATGCCTTCTTCTGGGAATGCTTTTCCCTAAACTTCTCTTTTCTGTCTTGATAGTCTCCACTAATCTCCCTTTTTGTAACCAAGCTGCAGAGCCCTTTTGTCCTGTCTGTTGTGAGGTTATTTCTTCTTTTCTCCATGCTGAAGGTTTGCACCTCCTCCCCAGGGTGTCAAGAACCAAGCCTTTGAGAGGTTAGCACTCCCATGCACTGGGATCCGTCCCTTATAAAAGGAGGCCTCAGAAAGCAGCCCCTGCCACCCACCATATGAGGTTATAGGGAAAACAGTGATCCCGAGCCAAGAGCCATGGACATTCTGTTCTGTCTAGAGTGGTCACAAAGAGTGGGAACAGCACAGAAGACACCCTCCTTCCGGTCAGGGTGACTGCAGTAGATGGGACCACTGCTGTTCCTCACACTCTGCAACAGTGTCCTAATGCCACAGCATTGGTGTGCACACCAGATGAACGTGGACCTTCTGCTGCTTTATGGGCATACTGCGTGCTGTGGGACTCCATCTGCAAGATGGAGACACATTCTATTTTTTTTTTGCTTATCAGACAATCAACAAATTGATGGGTTTTGCATGTTCTGGGTTTATTGTTTGGTTGCTTTGCTTTACTATTTGAGATGGTGGTCTCATATGGCTCAGGATGGCCTCAGACTTACTATATTTCAAAGGATGGCCTTGAACCCCTGATCCTCTTGCTTCCACTTCTTACATGCTGGGATTACAGATGTGTGCCAACATGCTTTGCTAGCAAATAGCTGCTGACTGCTGACTGGGTCCATGGATTACTCCTTTCAAAGCCCTAAACAAACAAACAAAAAGATAAGGTTGGGGACAGAGAGCTGACTCACTGGGTAAAAGAAATATTGCCACACAAATGTGAGGACCTGAGTTTGAAAGCCCAGAGCCCACACAGAAGTCAGACACATCTGTAATCCCAGTGATCCAACAGGGAGAGAGGAGGTATGACAAGAGAATTCGAGCAGGCTGGTAGGCTAGCTAGCTCTGGCATTTGCAGTGCAAAAAACAAACAAACAAACAAACAAAAAAACCAGAAAAACAAAAAACAAAACCACAAAGAGACACTTCTCAAATGAGACAGAAGGTGAGGACTGAGGATCAACACCCAAGGTTGTCCTCGGACTTCTACACATATGTACACACACACACACACACACACACACAGAGAGAGAGAGAGAGAGAGAGAGAGAGAGAGAGAGAGAGAGAGAGAGAGAGAGAACCCTTATTCTTTATCTGACCATAAATGAACATGCTATAGGTAAATAAATCAAAGTAAAGAGATAACTTGTTAGAACCAGACAGACAAGCCTATGAAAATGGACACATGGCATGTACCTGGGTTTCACTGCCCTTTTCCTTCAGATCTCCCTTTCTCCTTTTATTGTCTAGCATCCACGCCAGAAAGATGAAAACTCCCTTCCCTGACCTCCCTTAGTGCGAGGGACAGCAGTCTGATACATCTGTGACTCTAGGTAGAGAGGCTGGGCAGGCCTTCCCTTCGGAGAAACTGCAGAACTGTATAAGAAAGGACTTTGACGCTTTAATTTTCTCTTCTTGTTGGGAACAGACAGGATATCCAAAGGCACAGCAGCTGTCTTGTGATCCTGAACGTGATCACAAGGAAGAAATTCAAGATATTATGACAGATACAATAACAGCAAAAGAGAACCTAATCTCTGGTGGCATCATTGAGCCTTCCACAGCCTTGACCCAACTTCCCGGGGTGTCTTAATGATCAGCGAGACAAGCCAGGCACAGTGGTGCATGCCTATCATTCCACACTTGGAAGATGGAGAACAGAAAATCAGCAGGCCAAGGCTAGGTTGGGATATAGCGATAGTTCCAGGATAGCCTACACTGAATAATAAGCCTATGTCCTAAAAAAAAAATTAGTGGCTGAGGATGCAGCTCAGTAATAGGACACTTGATTAGCATGTGCAAGACCCTGGGTTTAATCCCCGACCTGCTGCTGATAATGACAATGATGATAACAATACTGCACCAAATAACAATAATTTTAATAATAATAACTTATGAGACAAAGTTCTATCAGTTTAGTTGTGTTAAGTTTGAATCAGCAAGATGCAGCTGAAGTTTTCTCTGGTCCTGCCCAGCCCCACAGACCCCACAGCCACTTATAAAATAATCACTCAGAAGCTTATATTAATTAAAACTGCTCAGCCATTAGCTCAGGCCTACCACTGACTAGGTCTTACATTTAAACTCAGACCATTTCTGTTCATCTATATGTTGCCATGTTTTCCGTGGCATTACCTGTGTGCCATTACATGCTGCTCCCTGGATGGCAGGCTGGTGTCTCCTGACTCAGCCTTCCTCTCCCAGAATTCTCCTTCTCTGCTTATCCTACCTATATTTCTTGCCTGGCTACTGGCCAATCAGCATTTTATTAAACCAGTGTACAAAAGCATTATCCCACAGCAGCAAGATACTTTGTTAAGTAATAGAGGGACATGAAGTTCTAAGAGGGAAGCTACAGTGTGTTTGTGGAAGTCTTCTCTGAAGTAGCATTGCAGTTGAGACTTGAATGCTTAGTAGCCAGTTGTGATCAAGGGGAAAGGGTTACAGACAGAGAACCACAGTGAAAAAGTCCTGAGGCAGGAACAAGTCTGATGTATTTGGGGAATAGTGTGTGCCTGACAAATCATGAACAAGGGCTATTTTAACTACCCCGGAGGTTCTAGAGGTAAGGGAGGGAGGGGCTAGCCCACAGGGATCCCTGTGAGCTGGCTCTAAAATTCTGGATTCTATTTTAATTCCAAGAATGAGATTTGAGATGGATGGATTTAAGATATATTTTATTTTTTAGGACAAGCCATACTTTAAATTTTATCATTATTGTGTGTATATGATGTGTGTACGGTGTGTATGTGTGTACGGTGTGTGTGTGTGTGTGTGTGTGTGTGTGTGTGTGTGTGTGTGTGTGTGTTTGTGTGTGTGTGTGCACGCAAGTGTGTGCTCACGTGTGGTGGTTAGGAGATAAGTTGCCACAATCTGTTCTTTTCTGTCACTGTGGCATCCAGGGATCAAACTTTCATAACAAATTCCTTTACTGGCTGAGCCAGCTCTCTCACCCTGAGATGTATTTTAGAAATAAATCCTTTAGTGAGACTTGATTGATTGAATACAGGAAAGAAGAACATGGGGACTTAAAAAAAAAAAAAAAGTCCTAGATTTTTGTTTGGAACAACCATGTAGAGTAGGGAAGCATTCCTTGAGTGAGGAAAAGAAAGAGTGTGAGAGAGCTTGGTGAAAAAAGGACTGGGATGCAGGATCAACAATCTCCTGTAGAGGCTTTTTCCGGACAGCTGATGGGAGCAGATGCAGAGACCCACACCCAAACATTAGCCAGAGCTCCAGGACCAGTTGAAGGGAAGAAGAGGGGCTTGGGGAACCCTGCAGAAAAGAGGAGGAAGGATTGTAGGAGCCAGAGGGGTTGAGGACACCAGGAGAACATGGCCCACAGAATCAACAAAACCGGGCTCTTTGTGGGGCTCACAGAGCCTGAAGCCACAATCATGGAGCCTGCATGGGTCTGTACTAGGTCCTCTATATACATGTCATCGTTGTTAGCTTGGGGATTCTGTGGGACTCCTATCAGTGGGAGTGGGGTGTCTCTGACTCTTTGTCTGCTCTTGGGACCCTTTTCCTCCTACTGGGTTGCCTCACTGCCCAGGCTTGATATGAGGGCTTGTGCCTAGTCTTATTGTAACTTGCTATGTTATGTTCAGTTAATATCCCTGGGAGGCCTGCTCTTTTCTGAAGGGAAACAGAGGAGTAGTGGGCCTGGGCTGCAGGGTACGGTGGGGTGTGAGAGGGTCGGGGAGACTAGGAGGAGTGGAGGGAAGGGAGGCTGCATTTGGGATGTACCATATGAGAAAAGAATAAAGAAAAAGAAAAAAAAGATAATCTCATGTCAAATTGAGTTTGAGAAGCCGGTTTCAGCTGTCAGTGGCCATGTGATCTGGGTGAGTGGTTGCATGAGTGTGGAGCTGCAGAGACAGGCCAAGCTGCAGCCAGGCTGGGAACCGCCCGCTTGTGGATGGTGTTTAAGGCATGGGTCTGCCTGTGATTGCCTATATAAAGTTAAAACAGAGGGAGCAGAGCCACGAGACTCCGAGAAGGCAGGGAGAAGATGGAAAGAGAGCATTAGCTCTGATGCAGGAGGCAAAGCCCTCACCAGGCTGGGCTGGGTGGGTGGGTGTTTGCCTCCCTTCTGTAAGAGCTGTCTCTCTGGAGAGTTGGGAAGAACCTTGTCTTTGTGGGCTGAAGACAAAATAAGATGAACCTCATTGCATGGAAGCAGGAAACAGGGTCAGAAGGGCTTGGGATAATGAGGGATTTGGGAGGACTCTTCTTAGAGGGCAGACTGTGTTTGCATAGCCCTACAAATTGTAGAGACGGCAGTGGCGAGAGCTCCTACTACATATCAGACACACTACAAACAAATTCCCCCTTATTCCTCCCAATGGAGGGACAGACAAGGCTAGGCTTTTGTTGTTTGTTTGTTTTCTGTACGGGGAGTTGAGTCCAGGGTCTTGTGTATGAGAGCAAGCACTCTACCATTGAGTTACATCCCCAGCCCTGTGGTTTGCTTTCTTAAGACCTTAGTTTATGCAAACTATGGGCAGCCTCAAACTCACTTTGCAGCTAAAGATGACCTTGAACTTCTGACTATCCTGCCTCCATCTCCAGGTGCTGAGAACAACATCTGGTTCTCCAGCCTTCCGCTCACTTTTTATTTTGAGAAGGGCCTCACTAAGTTGATCATATTGGACTTAAATTTTACAGGCGAGAATCTGTGATCCTCCTGTCTCCACCTCCTGGGTAGCTGGGATCATAGCCTGCACCACTAAACCCAGCAGGGATTGTTGACCATGTTTATGATCATGGAAGAGACGAAATAAAATATTATTGGTACTTGCAATTTAAGTAAGACATAATCTGAGCTCTGCTACATGTTGGCTATGCAACTGTGACCAGATTTACCTTAGTTTACTCATCTGAAAAAAAATGAAGATAAAGTGGTTGAAGATGAAAGTGAAATAAATAATCTATGTAAAACACACAGCTCAGGGGCTCACACATAGTAAGGGCTCAGTAAATACTAGTTCTGGGGCAGCAAGATGGCCCACAGGTAAAAAATCACCTGCCACCAAGCAAAGACCTGAGTTTGATCCCTTGGACCCATATGGTAGAAAGAGAGATTCCTGGGGGGTTGTCTCCTGACCTCCACACACACATATATAAAAACAAATAAATGTAAATTTTTAATTAGCTCTTTGTTGTCATGGCTTTGCTCAGGGTCTGCATAGCCTCTCACACAGCTGACCTCAAACTTGTTTTATGGCTGAGGATGGTCTTGAACCCCTGCCTCCTAAGTATGGGTTTACAGATGTGAAGTAGCCCACTCAGCAAATAGTAGTATTTTTTTCCAAGGTGAGAAAAAAGAGCCCCAGAGAGTATCCTCATGTATTTGTCAAGTATATTGAGTTTCTACATTTTCCTAAGCACCAAAAAAGGCCAGACAACATGTGGTGAACTGGCCCTGCTCTAATAGAGTTTGCTATCCATAATGGCCATGGTCATGCTGGTGTAGTGATAGTGATACCAGCAGCAGCCAGCATGTCTTTCCTATGAGCCAGGCTCTGGATCCATCACAGCAATAAATAACAAAAGTGGAATCTGCCCTTCTCCCGTCACTTTCTCTTACGCCATCCTTCCCAGGAGTATCATTTTGCAGAAAGAATAAGCCCAGCTGTAGTGGAATAATCCCATTGTGTGGGGCGGACTATCGAAAGAAAGCAGTAGAGGTACTGGCTGGCCATCCTTCCCCCTCCAAACCATCCCTGGTAAGTGTTACAGGTTAAGCTGTGGCTCCCTGGAAATTCATCTGCCCAAGACCTCAGCAGGTGACTACCTGGAGACAAGGACTTTGAAGAGCTGATTAAGGGTGGGAGAAATGCTCCAGTGAGTAGGAAGACTTGCTTGCAAGGACTGAAGATCCGAATTCGAGTCCCCAGCACCCTCATGACATGGCAGCACATATGCCTGGTACCCCCGTGCTAGGAGCAGGATGCAGAAACAAAAACCAAGACAGGCTGATTCAGCTAGAGACTCCGTTTCAAGGGAGAATGATAGAGCAGGACATCTGATATCTTCTTTGGGTCCCCACACATGCAAATACACTCCCATACCCACACCACACACAAATACACATGCAAAAAAATTTAATGAAAGAGGTAAGGAAAATGGGGTAATAGACATGTATCTTACTTTGCTCTCTATTACTGTGACAAAACACGATGGCCCAAAAGCAACATGGGAGAAGAAAGGGTTTATTTGGCTTACACTCCCACACCACAGTCCATCATGAAGGCAAGTCAGAGCAGGAACTCAAGGCTGGAAACAGGAGGCAGGAACTGACACAGAGGCTCCCTCTGGCTTGTTCAGTGTGCTTTCTTATACAGCCCAGGACCACCTGCCTAGATTTGGCACCACTCAATGTGGGCTAGACTTGTCACATCAATCATTAATTAAATGCCCCACAGGCTTACTTACAGGCCAGTCTGATGGAGACATTTTCTCAGTTGAAGTTCTGTTTCCCCAGGAGACTCCAGGTTTGGGTCAAGTTGGCAAAACTCAACCATCAGGGCAGGGCTCTAATCTAATACGACTGATATCCTTAAAAGAGGAGGTTGAAGAAGTAATGCATCCAGGAGAAGGGTAATGTGAAGACACAGGGAGAAGAGAGACATCAGCAGGCCAAGGAAGGAGGCATGGGAAAACCAACTCTGCCCACGCCCCACCCTGGAATTCTAGAGTCAGAAACAAGAGAGAAGGAATTTCTGTGGCTGAAGCCACCAACTGCGGTATTTTGTTATACCAGACCAAGGAGACTCATAATAAGCAAACTGCCCCTGCTCAAGACTGCAGGGCTTCAGAGCAGTGTGGTAGGGACGGGGCATGCCCACGACAAACCACCAAGCAAGGAAGACAAGACCATATCCACAGGGGAAGGCTGATACTGTGAGAGTGGACCACTGGGGATGAGCTGAGGAGATGGAGAATGACTCCCAAGGACGTCCCAAGGCCCCAGTAGAATTGGGCGTTCTGCAGCACTGGCCCAGCAGGACTTGTTCTTCACTAGATTGTCCTGTTTGGGCTCCAGTTGGGTTTCCCTCACTATGCTCTGTCATAGACAGCCATTTTGCCATTATTTCATTGCCCTGTTCATTCAGGAGCATGAGACTCCTCCCCGTCTTACAGCAGAGGAGGTGAGGCAGGGGAAGGAAAGTCACCTGTCTGGGACACACAGGAGGCCAGGGCTCAGTGGCTGTCCTCCTCTGCTGATGGTGTAACAGGCCAAGCCCAGCCCAGCACAGCAGTAGGAGATTGCAGCCTCTGGAATGCTGGCTTGGAGTCCATTGAGAACACATTCATGAGTGGTATGCTTTTACAGGAAAACCAAGTAAGTCAAACTCGGAAAGACAACCATTTGTATGTTCTCCCCCATATGCAGAATCTAGAGTTACATTTTTTTATATGCCTGTGCATTCATGCATATGTGTGTGATGTATGCATGTGTACATGTTAGTGTGTGTTCACCTGTGTGTAAGCACTGGCATATGGAGGTCACAGGTCGATGTCTGATGCCTTCCTCTGTCACTCTCCAACTTACTTTTTGAGACAGGGTCTCTCATTGACCCTGGAGCTCACCGGTTATCAGGAATAGGTGGCCAGTGAGCTCCAGAGATCTTCCTGTCTGTGCCACAGTGTAGGGTTACAAGCATGTGCCACTGTGCCCAGCTTTTCACATGGGTGCTAGGGATCCGAACTCACGGCCTCATGCATATGCAGCAAGTGCTTTACTGACTGAGCCAAATGGCCGTCTTGAGAGAGCACTGATATTCCAGAGGCTCCTCTGTTGTCCTCCTAGTCTTTATTTCTTCTTATCATGCTTCTTTCTGGGCAGATAGGTTTTTGATGGAGTTGGTTTCTGGAAAGAACAAAAGTCATGAAGCCATTTGCTGTGTTTGACAAATGACCACACTGAGTAGCATACTCTAGACAGTAAACTAGGAGTCAGGGCTGGGATGTGGCTTGGCTGGTAGAGAATACCACAGAAACTGGGCACAACAGGTGGTGTGAACACTCAGGAGAGAGAAGCAGGAAGATCAGAAGTTCAAGGTCATCCTAGCTACATAGGGAGTTCAGGGCTAGCCTGGACTAGAGACCTTGTCTCTAAAAAGAAATCAAACAAATGAACATTTGAGACAGGGTCTCACTAAGTAGTTCTGGCAGTCCTAGAACTCACTATGGAGACCAGGCTGGCTCCTGAGTCCTGGGATTAAAGGTGTGTGCCACCACCACACCCAGCTCAAACCCAGATTTCTTATGAGACTCATCAACTACCTTAAAGAGAAATGTTAGCTGGGCGGTGGTGACACTCGGGAGGCAGAGGTAGGAGGATCTCTGTGAATTCGAGGCCAGCCTGGTGTACACAGCTAGTCCAGGACAGACTCCAAAGCTACAGAGAAACCCTGTCTCAAAAAACTAAAAAAGAGAAATATTAAATTTGTCTCAAGGTAGTTCTTAGCAAATGATGTGAAGTAGTGGCTATATACCTCACTTGTCAAGTACTTATCTTGCATGCATGTCTGGGTTTGAGCACCACAATGAACAAACAAAAGGAGGGAAGGAGGGAGGAAGGGAGGGAGAGAGAGGGAGGGAGAGAGAGAGAGAGAGAGAGAGAGAGAGAATAAGAAAGAAAGGCAGAGGGAAGGAAGGAGGAAGGGAGGGAACTTAAGGAGAAAAATGTGAAGCAGGACCATGCTCTCCCAGGATGTGTACCAAAGGGAGACCAACTGCTTAAATAAGTTAGATATTTATACAGAATATCATCTTTCCTTTAAAGAAAAATGGGTTGGGGATTTAGCTCAGTGGTAGAGCGCTTGCCTAGTAAGCTCATCTCAAAAAAAAAAAAAAAAAAAAAGAAAGAAAGAAAGAAAGAAAGAAAAATGGGTTCTATTACATTGTGTATGAGAGAGAGCATACATATGCAAATGTATGCCGTGTGTATGCATGGAGCACGAGTGGATGTCAGAGGACCAGTTGTAGGAGCTGGAAGGAGAGGACACACATGCAGATGTCAGAGGACCAATTGTAGGAGCTGGTCCTCTCCTTCCACCACGTGGGTCCCAGGAATCTGACTCAGGTCATCAGGATTGACATCAAGCTCCTTTACCCACTGAGCCATCTTGCTGGCTTCATTATCTCCTTTCTTTTAAAGAGGCACCTGGCACACTGCACTGATGACTCGATATCACCCTAGCAAATCCCATGTCCACAGTGAGCCGGTGGAAAGTACAAGCACACTGAACATACATGTGAAAAATATCATGTATGAACAATAATGGAACTCGAACACAAGTTAATAATTTTCCTTCACAGAAAAATATACCCGTTCAAGGGGATAAAACAGTATCAGGTTGAGGAGAAATAAAATTTCCTTTCTTGTATTCAACTCATCTTTACCCAAGATGCTGTCTGGCCAAGTTGTTACAAGTGTGGAGAAGGAATGAAAAAATGGCAGTAGGAAATAAATCTAAGATAAGCCTAAGGACCAAAGATGTGTCTATCCTCAAAAGATGCCGTTCCCTCCTGGAAGAGCCAGCAATTCAAACTCAGGGAGCTGGTGGAACCTTTTCATGGTCACTGTTGGGGTCTCAGGCAGATAACTGTATCCCACAAGACCCTCTACAGTCCTGAGTCACATGTCCTGTTCTGTAAGATGAATTGTTAAACCGTCTCACTAATAAAAAAAACCTGGAGCCAGATATTGGGGTAAAAACTGAGAGATCAGGGAAGCAGAAAGAAGCCAGACACGTTCTCAGCACTTGAAATCCTTAGCCAAAGAGAGAGCTACTTTGCTGTATACTCACTCACACCTATATCTCTTCTGTGCCCTGCCATTTTATTTCCTCTCTCCACCCAGGTACATCACTTCCTCTTTCTGCCCAGCTCTATCACTTCCTGTCTGTCTGCACAGACCTCCAGACCTCTATGGTTAACTAGCACTGAGAATTGAAGGCATGTGCCACCACGCCTGGCTCTCTTCCCAGTGTGGCCTTGAACTCAAAGAGATTCGGATGAATCTCTGCCTCCTGAATGTAAGGATTAAAGGTGTGTGCTAGCTCTGCCTGACCTCTGTGTTTAATATAGTGGCTGGCTTTGAACCTCACATAAGCTTTATTGGGGTGAACAAATAAAATATCATTACACTGTTCTCCACTTGTCTCCTCACCTGCATCATAAACTGTATCCCCAAACTTTTTGGAAGAAATGAGCACTTTACCTCCTCATTACTTAAAAGTATGTCACTTCTTTCTACACAAAGGACCACTTGTGATCCTTCACAGGCTAAATCACGAGAAAAGACACATAATACATTACTTCTTGTTATAAAATAAATTTTCTTCCTAGCTGTTTTGTTTATTTGCTCAATTCAAAATGTGAACAGTATAATCAGTATATATTTTTGGTATTCATGTGAAATTAGTACTTCATAAATATGAATCATGCTATTAACTGTATTATGGTGTTCTCTAATTACCATCATTTGCATATCACACAACTCTTATCTTCAAGAGTCAAAAGACTAAAGGAAAATTTGAAAAGCACACAGCACCTTTTAAAGTAGGATATAGTACACAATAACTTATTTTCAAACATATGTGAGACAGGACACCTACTAAGGCAAGGATGAAGGGGAAAAATTCCCACCTAACTCAAGCTTTAAATTCTTGGGGAGACTCAAACATGAACCCATGGAGTAGAAAGAAAATTATGAGTAGAGATAGTTTTTAAAATATTTTCAAATGCATGAGTCTTTTTTTAATTAGTTGAAATTACTTTTTTTTCTACAGTGAGAAATAATGTGGCTTTGTTAAAATAGATAAAAGCTTAAAAAGGGAGCAAAAGGGCATACTTTCTGTTTATATGACATATGAGCAAGAAACAATATGAACCTCTTAGGAAAGAGTAAAATAATGTATCTTGGATCTAATGTGTATCAAGTGGCCATGTTCAGTCGAAATCCCGTAACAAGCCACACTTCCTGGGAGCCAGGAAGCTGTTCAAGTCTTTGGCTGTTGTACATGGCTCAGCTACAGTGCTTGCCTCAAATGGATGATGCCTCAAATGGATGATGATGCCTCAAATTGGATGATGCTTCAAATGGATGATGCCTCAAATAGATGATGCTCTGAGTGGATCCCAACGCCAGATAAACCAGGCATGATGAAGAAGGAGGCCTGTAACCCCAGCACTCAGGAGGTAAAGGCAGGAGAATTGGATGGTCATCCTTGGCTACATAGGAAGTTTGAGGCCAGCCAGGGCTATATGACACTCCCTCTCAAAAAAAATTTTTTTTAATTGTTTTCTCTCATATCTAGAATTGGGGGAGAAATCATGACATTAAATGGGGACTATTGGGGATGTGGCAGATGATAAGGGGTGGGATAATTGAAATGAGTAAATATGTCCAAAGTACACTACACGCACAGGTGGAAATGTCTTGACAAAACTCCTTGCTCTGCACTATTTTTAATGTTACAAGAAACATGACTGTTTCTGAAGATAGTGATGAAAGTTATCTTTTAGTTAGTGGGTTGTTTTTTTTTATGCTGTAGGGGAGACTTTGTTGTTGTTTTTAATTGACTTTGTCTTTTGTTTGTTGCTTGTTTGTTTGTTTTTTGAAACTATGTAGTCCAGCCCAGCCCAGAACATGCATCCTGCCTCAGCCCCTGAGTGACTTATAGAGGTGCATCACCACAGGGAAGGACCTGTCTTTTGAAATGGCACCCCGCCTTAATCAGGGTTGTTTCTTCTGGAAGTACAAAGATATCATTCCCTTCTTTTATCATTCTAAATCAAGATGACATTTAACATAGGAAAAGTAGACAGAATCCAGCCATGTCTGCACCCTGTTCAGATGGAATGTGAACAGGAAGTGGGGACTGAGTTGGTACCCAGCTCAGCTGTCAGAACTACCCTGGTGAGCACACACTGGGAGTATGACTTCCTAACACTGCCCTAGGACAGAGTTTTTGACCTGGGATCCATGCTGTCTTGAAGGAGCTCTGATGCCCCAGTTGGGAACACCAACAGCATCCAAGAACTTACCAGAAAAGTGACTCACCACGCTTCACACCAGATCCATGAGGAATGCGCATGGGTGACTTTCTGACAGCCCTAAGCATCCCAGTCACCCCCGTCCCTCCTAACCTCTATTTCATTAAACTTCACGTGAATAGTATCAACCACTGATACTGCGTGAGTAAATGTTACCTGCGGGCTGTAAGGTTCAATCATACCACATCTTCAATGATGCTCTGCATTACAGACAGTCCCCAGTATACAAGGGACCAAACTAAGCTTTTGGGGAGGTTTTCCAATGGCCCCAAAGTGACGCCCGCTCGGTAGAAAGCATATTTCAAAGTTTTGGTTTAAACCTTTTCCCAGGCAAGTGATCTTAAGTATCATGGTGTCTTGTTCTGTCAGATGCAATGAGCCTCCTGCCAGCTGTATGAGAAGAGAGAAAATAACCCATGGGTTCTGGGGCAGGGCCACCAGAAGCTTTCAGATACAGATAGCCTATAAATTACTCCGTGATAGCAATGGGCTTTGTCTTCGATGGCCTTGCCCTACTTTATGCTAAGGCAAGCATTTGGAGCCCACTGCAGATCTTCAAGGATAAGCTGGGAACACGCTGGGTATTTGGAAGGCAGGCCTATCAAATGCATTTGACCTGATGACATTTTCATCCTGAGGTGGGCTTCGGGATGTAACTTCATCGTAAGGTTTCTTACCTGTCTGTGTGTGGTTTTCCATTTTGAAGTGAAGCCTCTTGAAGGCAGGAGTTAAAATAGTCTTATAGGCTATTTTTGCCCCACAGCATTGTTGCTGCTGACGTCATAACAAGCACTAGGAAAATGCTCACTTTTTTTCTTCTCCCTATTTGTTCCTCTAGCCTCCCTCCACTCCCCACCACCACACACAAACACAATTTCTGTGTCTCTATATTCCACCTGTTCTTCAAGATTAACCAAGAAAAGCTTCTCGACCTCACTTCTTCTATAAGATAATGCAATTTTCTTTAGAAAAACCATAGTTTTTAAAGAAAAACTTTAAAAATCTTCTGCTTCATGTTAGTCACATGTATACCTATCTCTCTCATCACTGAAAATGGAGATAATCACTCTAAATCAACCTTTTAAAATATGAAATAAAATAACTTATAATGCTTTGGGTGATGGATGTACAATTCTTTCATGTCCCCCAAACCTTTAGAGCTCAGATTCTGGGTAATGCAACTGTTTACACAGGAAGAAAATCTCACGTTTCAGAGAGAGACGTCTTTCTCCTAGGCACACTGGGGGTCTGCTACAGGGTTTGCTGGTTGGAGACACTTTTGGCAATTTGTGTGGTCTACTGAGGGGCCTCAGGTTAGACATGAGGCAATGGGAATCTGCAGGAAATCGAGCCATAAGGAAACCAGTGCGACTTCAAGTCCCATGGGTAAGGAAGAAAAGAGCCTCACCCCGGGGTAAGGTCCAGGAGCAGAAGGCTTAATTGTTACCATGTCGTGGTGTGAACCTGCCTCACCAGTGGCTCTCTCTGTCTGGGCTAATGGAAACCTGATGCTGTCAGCTTCCTGAAACCCACCAGCCCAACTTCAAACACGATACAGCCCTTCAGCCTAGGCAAGCAAGCTGCTGCCTCACGTGCAGATACTTCCTCTCCTCACCACGCCTGGCTCAATGGTTCAATTAGGCTGCAGCGGGACCCAGCAGCAGAGACCCCCTGCACTTGCAGACCTGAGAGTGAAAAAGACTTAGAGGTCATTTGTTAGCAAATTGCAACTTTGTTGTGTAGGAGTGCATCCCAAGAACTGCATACACATGCCAGGAAATCATGTATGGAGAACTGCTCCTGCGTCTGATTCGGCTAGGCAGTGACAGCTCACCAAATCCGAACCTTTGAGTTGGATTCCTTTTCCTAGCTGAGGCTTTCACTTTGGCTCTTTACAGAAAAAAAAAAGGCAAAGTAGCCAGGCAAAGAATCCCTCCATTTAGGTGACTAGAAGTGATTACATGATGCATGTGGCCGGCCCAAAGCCCCAGGTACAGGCCAGCATTATCCCAGTCTCCTAGCATGCGGGGCTGTGTCTCTTACCTCCGTCTCCAGAGACTACCCAACCTTGATGTTTTTCCCTTGCTGGGCTTTCTAAGACACCACCCCCACCCGCCTTTTAAAACAGTACTTATTGACATGTGTGCACTCCACATCCGGGTGAAAAGGTAAATGTTCAAGATAGACAGCAACAGCTGGGGTAAACGGCCTTTTGAAAGGCTATCTCAAAGAAATGCATCTCCTGATATTCGGAGCATTTGTAAGCAGGATGGGCATGAAACTTAAGAAGATGGTGTGATAACCAGATGATATCCAGTCCACACAGTTTCTCCCATAACACGGACATGAGCTGTAGATAGCCTACCAGGTATCACTTCCGCCCAGGCTCTCCTCCAATAAATCTTTATTCTTACCCAGGTTTTCTGTGGATTTTTGGGGGGACAGAGCTCATGTCCCCTGAGGGACAGACTTCAGAAAAGATCTGGAATTCCTCCTGTTAAAAACGGTCACCATTCTCCTTGGCCAGTATCAGCCCCATCAGAATGGGTATCCTGTCGGAGAAGGTTTACATTGTTCCAAAGTCCATTCACAGGTGGCCCTGCGAAGACACAGTTCCTAATCTGAGTTTTTCTGAAAGAGAAAGAAAACAGTCCCGGAATGGGGGGCATGGGGACGTTGAGCTCTCTTTTTGACAAATAGCCTCCTTCTGTCGAATATTCTGTCTGGCTTTGCACACTCAAGACATTTCAGTAACCTGATAGTTAGAAAATACTTGTTGTCCCAGGGTGTTAGCTCTCAGTGAAAGGGCCCAGCCACTGACTAACTGCGTTATTGGTCCTTTTGTTATCGTAATTTCTTTACGCGATAATAGCTCTCCATCGTGAAGATTATGAAAGAAATCACATATGTAAAATTAGCTCAGGCAAACAATGGAGCAGTCCATTTCCCTTTTTCTTTGATTGAGCTTCTGAGAGGACAGGACGGGGTGGGGGTGGGGGTGGGGGGGTGAGATTCTGAACTGCGTTCAAGCGCTTGTTCCTTTATTCTTCCTGGGTGCCCTGAGGCATGTCACATAGCCAGGAACTTTCCCTGAACCTCAGTCTCCTGCTCTGTAACCTAATGGTAACACACACACACACACCCCGCCCCCGTCAGAAAGGACTTATGGAGCCAAATGAGAGAGTAGAGGCCTGCTCAGAGACAGTTGTATGTTTCCAGACAATAAAGCAAGAATACACTAGTTATACTGAATAAATATTCAGCATCATCGAATAAAATATATCAAGTACTGTGGATATCACAAATACACTTCAGAAACTAAAGAAAATGTTTATTTCATAGAAAATAGTTACAGTGCTTGCTTTTCTGGTTTTAACTGGTTTCCTTAAGATTCTTTTTCTTTCTCTTCCTCATCATATTTTATTGTATGTCCATTTGTTTGTTTTTTAAACAAGTTTCATATAGCCCAGGCTGGCTTCAACATGTACCTGAAACTGGCCTTGAACTCATGATCCCCTGCCTCTGAGCTTCCACATGCTAGAAAGACAGGCATGTACCAGTATGACCAGCAAGGACCTTGACTCTGCATGACACATTTCCTAGAGAAATACCAAGTGTTTCATGCTCCAACCACAGGCTCCTTAAACTACAAAGAGAGAACTCAGAAAAACAGGGTGATAGAAGCTCCAAACATGCAGATGCCCCAACAACATCCCAACAGGAGACTATCCGGGCTCATCTTTCTCTTTTTGGGCTGCATGACTTTCTGCAAGGGATCTCACACTGCAGAACACAGTGTAGGTGGAACAGATGGACAGCCTCTTTGTCTCCTGATGTCATAGCTTATCAGTGTTGATGGACAGAGTCCACAAGGCTTTTCCTGATTCCCTGGCTGGGCAGAAAACACATTTCTCTATTTCCACCATCTCCTTTTTTTCCTTGCAAAGGGAACAATTTCTTAAGGGATTGTTCATTTCTGTCACGGGCCAAACTCCATCTCCGGAGTTCTGATTTTCATTGTGTGCCCAATTGTGAGGGCTCCAAAGTCCAATACAACCAATTTCTGATCCTTTTTTCCCTCCCAAGTCAGGGTTTCTCTACGTAACAGTCCTGGCTGTCCTGGAACTTGCTTTGCAGACCAGGCAGGCCTCTAATTTACAGAGATCTGTCTGCCTCTGCCTCTGCCTCCCAAGTGCTGGGATTAAAGGCGTGCGCGCACGCACACTCCCTCAGATCCATTGGTTAGTAAACTTGGAAGAAGATATATTCTGTAAGTATGGCCTGATACTATTACAACACAAACTTCCAATATCTGTATGTCAGAAGGCTCAGTAGAATGTATTGCTTTTGTTCATTTATAAATCAAGAGGAAAAAGCAGAGGGGGGAACACAGCATAGTTGTTAGAACTTCTGCTTAGTGTGCACAAAGCCCAGGGTTGATTCCCAAAACTGAATCAACCAAGCATGGTGGTGCATACTTATTTATAATGCTGGTGCTTGGAAGGTAAAGAAGTGTGGGAAGATCAGAAGTTCAAGGCTATCCTTGACTACATAGCAAATTCAAGATCAGCCTCGGTTATAGGAGACTCTAATACAGAAAAGGAAAAATTAGCACAACTTTGAAGAAGTAGAATTCATTTCTTCATAATAAAATTAGTAGGTAATAATCAATAAATTAATATACATTATTTTTATTCCATAAGTATTTAATGAGTATTTGCTGTGTACCAAGTACACACTGGAAAGTGACACAGCATGGTCCCTGTCCGCAGCATTGCACTCTGGACGTGACAATGTTGAGAACACTGTTTGGCCTAAAGCAGAAGAGACTGTCACAAGCTCTCCAGGCAACTCTGAGACATCCTTCAGAGCCCAGCTGGAGTCACACTGTCCTGAATCCTCGATACTCCATCTTCCTACCCAGGTACTAACTGGGCCAGCAGCTTCTTGTGGTATTTAGAGGTCACGGTGATAAGTCTGCAGAGACTTAGCCACTCTGAAGCACTGTGCTCTTGGGTAAGATATTTTATCTCCCTGTTAATCTGCAAAATACAGCTTCCATTACCCATCTCACAGGGCCATTGTAATGTTCAACTAAGTGAACAGTGCCTGAAAAACAGCAAGTGCTCCGTGAGTGCCAGCAATTGTCATTGGAAGTTGACCTCATCTCCTGTTCTGGCTCCACACACAGCCTAGGGGCTTGGCAGGGTGACTTTCCTGTCCTATGTCGCCTGCCACTCTCTCCCTGCCCCAGTCCCATGAGGGAACCTCAGGTTCCCTGCAGCCAGGGGAGACTTGCCATTTCTCCACTGGACACGCAAAGCTTTCTCCAGCAGACTCCCCACGGTCCTAAGTGTCAAGGGGAAGCCCTGGTCTTTGCTCTCCTTAGGACGGAAGAGCTTTAATTCTGTGACTTGAAACCCTCTCGAAAGGTTTTCTCTCTTCTTTCCCACCAGATTTGGACAGCCAAACGGCCATAGGTCAGGTCTTCTCTGCATGCTAGATGGACAGGTGGACGAGTGAGGGACAGACAGTGGTAGGACACAGGGAGCAGGGTGGCCCAGTACTTGAGAAAATCTAATTGTGATATTCAATTCAATGACAAGCAGGGAAGAGCAATGAACCCACTGGCAGTCACCCTCGCCTGACTCTACAGCATGCCACTGTTGGACCAAAGACATAAGGGACACAGAAGCTACACAAAAGCCAGTGAACAGCTCTGTTTTCCTATGCCATCACCACCCTGAGCTCTAACTGTACCAAGCACAGTTTCAAGATGGCGTCTGCAGCTGCATTTCTCCAGTTGGGGATTATATCCCGTGGTAATGATATTTTCAAGTTTGTAAACTCCAACCCTAACTCTGCAGTCGTCCTGAGGAGCATCGGCTTGAGAGGACACTTTACAGCAGAAATGATACTTCTTTTCTTTCTTTGTTTGTTTTTTGGATACAGGGTTTCTTTATGTAGCTCTGGCTGTCCTGGAACTTGCTCTGTAGTGAATGAGAAGGAGGATGTAACTGCTTCAAGGTAAGGTTGAGGAGACAGTTTTTATAACATGTACGAGGGAACAGTCTGAGGTGTCTGAAAAGGTCCAGACTGAATCTGGCCGTGAGAGGAGAGAGGGAGGGGGGACGCAGGAGAGGAAGAGAAGAGAGAGGAGCAAGAGAGAAGGGGACCAAGAGGCCAAGCGAGTGCATGGCCGAAATGATAGTTATAAAGGAAAGCAAGCTCAGCCCCTGGGTCGGAGAGGGTGGGGATGTTTAGGATGGAGTGAGAAGTACTGGGACCGAAACTTGTCCTGGGTTTCTTTGGGACCTGACATGTGGACCTGACAGGCTGGCCTTGAACTCACAGAGATCCCCTTGCCTCTGCCTCCCGTGTGCTGGGATCAAAGGCGTGCTCCACTATACTCCGCTGCACTGTATCTTGATATAGTAGGCACTTATCCAAAATGCATTCTTGGAATGAGGGAGATGCATGGCATTTAAGAGTGAATGCTGCTCTTGCAGAGGACCTGGGTTCAGTTTCCAGAACCTGCATCGGGCCACTCACAACCACCTGTAAAGCTAGGTTTGGGGATCAGACATGCTCTTTTGGCCTCCTTTGGCAGCTGCATGCTCACAGTGCATACACAAACACTCAGACATAGTAAATAAATAAATTTTTATAAAACGCAAAACCAAAATGCATTCTTTCTTTTTTATACCCTTCAAAATTAAGTATTGAAGATGCTTTGAGGTTTTCACTCTCTGGCAAAGCATCAACTCCTCCCTGTGAAGCAGGCCAGAGGAGTGTGTGAGAGTCTAGGCCTGGGAAATAGACAAGCCTAGCTTTCAATCATGGCTCTCTGCTCCTAATCATAGTTAAGGAGCATCACCTTTGTCCCCTAAATTGATTTGGAACAGGAACTAAATTAGAACTACCTCATACAGGTGTTTCGAGATCACTTGAGCAAACCAGATATGACGACTCAAGCCTATAATCGTAGCTCTTGGGAAGAGGAGGCCAGAAGTTCCAGAGTTTTCAAGGTCATCCTTGACTACATGGCATATTTGAGGCCAGCCTGGGCTACTTGAGATTCTGCCTCAAAACAAACAAAGAGAGCGATGATGAGTCTATACAACCCTGCCGCAATCATACCTACTATCTAATGCCAATCATTACCATTCTCAACTTTTCTGTCTTGGGGAATCAGCCTACTCATCAGAATTGGGTTCTCTTAAGGCACAGCATGCCTGCAATTTCCAACTGAGCATTGGTTCCAGAAAGTAGATTGGCTTCTGAGC
Source organism: Onychomys torridus (assembly GCF_903995425.1). Taxonomy (NCBI): domain Eukaryota; kingdom Metazoa; phylum Chordata; class Mammalia; order Rodentia; family Cricetidae; genus Onychomys; species Onychomys torridus. Next base: position 27,681,542 of record NC_050444.1, on the reverse strand, counting down.
AATGTCATCTTTGGTTTTTTTCAAAATGGATGATGACCTGTGCCTCTCCCTTAAGAGTCTTCTTTATCCCAGAAAAGGGGTGCTGGTACTGTCCTAAGCTGGGCATTTTTCTATTCCTGGATCTAGGTCTTGCACGATGCTTATCGCACTTCTTGGTTCGATAGCCTCATCAGGTCTAAAATCAAGCTGCGAGCTCTTAAGATTCTCACCCATGCTTCCCCTCTTCCTTAATGACGGTCTCTGAGAGCACAGTCTGGGAGCTAGAGCCTCAGGTTTTCTAAGGGGAGAGGGCCCCACCTCAGCAAGCCTCATCAAGAACACTGCTAATACCCTGCGCTTTGTCCTCTCCAGTGGTTGTTTGCATAGGTTGTGTGAGTCAACAACCAGGCTTTCTTAGGGTGTATCCCCGAGGAGACAGGCTGGTTTATCTGGCAGAGCCCGAGACTGAGGGGAGCCAGTGGCCCCCCAAACTAGCTTTGGACAATCTTTACTATGCACCAGAAGTTCTTAAATCCAGGGGTCTTTTTGTGGGGGATCTGAGACATTTCTACACACACAATCATGAAAACACTGCAGATGATCCCGACTACCTACCCTTCCCAAGAATCCTTACGGTGTCCACCTCATTTCATGCAAACCAAAACCATGCCTGACTTCTTGTCAAGTTACTAATTGTCCCATTTTGTGAGTCGGAGCATCCAACAGAGTGCTGAACATCCAGAATTCAAACCTGGTGTCCAGTGATGCACAGTGGCTTGTCTTCCTCTTGGTTACTACTGTTTTAAAACAAACCATCCATCCCTGGGGGAAATGTTGATAGTTTTCCTTAGGCCTAGGCATAGTACAGAACCCCTGAAGCTCCTCAGTTCAAGGAAAGGTACCTTATGCAGAAAACACACTGAAACCTCCTAACACCAGCCTGTTCTGGGCAGTGATCCGGAGTCCTTTTCTCATCAGTGGCCACCAGCTCAAAACTGATGTGCCAACTGGAAGATTAGGGATCCCAGGGCAGCCTCAGGCTGTGTTCTCTGCCTGCCTCACGGGAAGCTGCTACAGGAATATTTGCCTCTAGCCTCTTGTTGAATGATGGGAAGAGAAAAAAAAAAAAAAAAAAGGATCATTTGAAGTCTCCAATTCAATTGGAGTTTACCAAATGCCAGGCCCTGGCTACCATGGAGAAAAGCATTGTGGTGCTAGCTTAGGGAACAAATGTGTCCCCGCTTCTCCTGGACGGTCTGCCACCCCTGCTGAGGGGGTGGATTTCAAAGCAGCGGACTTCTTGCCCTTTTATTAGGACTGCAAGTGTTCCTGCTTTAGTTCTAAAATGTCCCCCAGTGTTCCTTCCTTTGGAGGCCTCCCTAAGGAAAGCCCGTATTCTGGGTCCCTGGGATGGTGGGGGATTCATAAACCAAAAGAGGGGCTTTGTCCGCAGCAACGGGGCAGCGAAAACAGCAGCAGGCACAGTATTGAGAGCTTACATTGCCTGTTTACAAAATGTTGTAAAATTATCGAACTCTGAAAGTTGAGGAGAAAGCTACCAAAAGCTCTCGTGGAGTTTGCCTTTGGCAGTTGAGGCTCAAAGTCACACGCCTTTCCCATACCTTCCTAATCATGCTTTTCCTCCTTTACAGACAAGCAGACTCTGGCTGCCCCATCTTTCCTTCACACCACAGAGCCTTTCTGTCTAACCCCTCGCCCAGCCCCCTCCAGCCTGTGAAGTCTGGCCTGCACACTGGGGAGAGGTAGACAGTAATTAAGTTAGCTGTTAGCTGCTGAGAGCTGACTTGGGTATCCCATCGCAGCTGCCTGCCTCTGTCTCCCCAGCGGCCCTCCCACGTCTTCCTATGAGACCGGCTGTGTGTGAAGGAGGAGCTGTTTCCCACAGCTCTGATCTAATTCAGCTGAAATTCAATCTCCGTGTGACCCACCTCAGCCAGCCCTCTCCCACCCGCCGCCTGCCTCCTGCAGGCTGTGTGTGCTGCCCACTTACACTGTCAATCCCATGGCCTCCCCTCCACCAACTCCGGGTGTCAGCTTACAGTGTCAGCGGGCCAGCCCTGGGGAACTGCCTACTGCCCGGACGCTCACCCCTCATCTCCAATGCTCCAAGGGGGATCACTTTATACCTGCCACTCAGTCACTTGAATGGGGCTTGTGAGCAGAAAAAGCAGCGAGCCAGCAGAGGCTGAGACCCTGAAACAGATGTAAAAGACATCAGGCTGGGATTTCCATGGATCTTCAATGCCCAGAAAGATTTACGATCCCTTTAACCTGCTTCTAACATAGATTGAAACCTGGGCTTGTGTTATAGCGCGCAAACAAGCCTGACTGTCATATGGAAAACACCAGGTTCTGTCCCCATGTCTGGGAGGGACCCCTGACCTCTTGTTGGTCCTCACACCAACCCCACCCTTTAGCTAGCCACTGTGTTTTGTGGGGTCATCTCCTCCAACACTTTTTAGAAGTCTCCATCCCTACACTGCCCAACACCCCAACACTGCGAATGGCTTTGAATCCAAATAGTGTGCTCAATTTGAGTTTGCAAGAAACGATAAACCTCTTTTAGAAAGGCTGGTCCTTGGGGGGGGGGGGGAGCAAACTGGCCAGTGAGGCAGGGGCCCTTGGTAGGCTGTTACCTAATCGTGTTATCCTGATCAGGCGTACTTTCTTTTGACCACAAAAGCTTTGAACTTTGCTTTGCACTTCCTGCAAGGGGAGGATTCCTACCTAGGGGCAGGGAGGCACAGGAAGACCGAGGTTTGACCGAGCTTTTTATAAGCCCTATGAAGCAAAAGGGTAGGGGTTTTACAGAGGCATCATAATTAGGAATGGTGTGTCAAGGCAGGCAAGCCCCTCTTGAACCTGACCCTGCTTGCCTTCACCAGAGGAACATGGGAACTTCGGTCTGGCTTCATTTCAGGGCATTCACAGAATCCTACTCATTTCTTAGTGTTTCATTCATTTTGTGGCACACAGTGGGAAAGGGACATACTCATCTTTATTTTTATTATTCTTAAAATAACAGCATGGTTTGCATGAAAGACAGATTCCCCTTGGTAACAACCACACCTACTTATCTTGTTTGATGGACAGATGAGAATGGACAGGTGAGGACGGAGAGTGTTCCCCTCACCTCCACCCCCACCCCTCCACCCCCAGACCCCCCTCCTTTCCATGCACAGCTGCCAAGGGCAGCCCTGTATTTGTATTCAGTCTGGAAAGTTTACAGATCACTGTGTCTCCTCTTTTCTTCTTGGAGACAGTGAGTAGTTGTGCCCAGAAGAGAAGAAAATTCTCAAGCATTTACAAAAATAAAAGCACATTTTTAAACTCTGCCTGGCAGTTAGGCTGTGTCATGGCAAGAGCCATGGGGGATGAAGAGAGGTGGTTCAGTGGGGAGGAAGCACTCCTGCTTGAGGAACAAGGAGATACCTACAGCCAAGCTCAGAATAATTGTCTCCTTGAGTCCTGAGAAAACTGCCCAAACTGTTAACGCATCAATCTTAAGGAAACAAGCCTGGCCTTTACTGACTTAATTTCATATAATTATTTCAGAGTTTGAGTCTTTACAAGAAAGAGGGAGTGGAGGAGAGAGATCAGAAAATTGAAGGGGATGGACAGAGAAGAATGAGGTTTTCTTTGTTTCCAAGACTCCTGATTCTGCCCTGTGCCCAGGGCTCACTCCCTTCTTTCACCTTTCATGAGCAAATGCAATGCACAGCTCCCTGACAGCATGTGGAGCTGCTCTGTAGGCAGGGATTCAGCTTAGGCTGTCTCTAAGGGATGCTTAATGAAGCCCCCTCTTTCTTTTCTTTTCTTTTTTTTTATTATTATATTTGTGTTTTAATTTTACACATCAGCCATGGGTTCCCCTGTCCTCCCCACTCCCGCCCCACCCCCACCTTCCCCCCAGCCCCTCCCCTCCACTCCCATCTCCTCCAGGGCCAAGACTCCCCTGGGAATTCATTTAAACCTGGTGGATTCAGTACAGGCAGGTCCAGTCCCCTCCTTCCAGGCTGAGCAAAGTGTCCCTGTGTAAGCCCAAGGTTCCAAACAGCCAGCTCATGCACTAAGGACAGATCCTGGTCCCACAGCCTGGGTGCCTCCCAAACAGTTCAAGCTATTCAATTGTCTCACTTATCCAGAGCCCCATCTTGTGCCCTGAGCCTCAAACATACAGTGGGGTGGAGCAATGAGACCCTCGGTCACCCTCCATGCTATCACTAAGAAGACTCAAATCTGTCTGAAAATTGCTGGTGATAGTACCTTCCTGGCCCCTGAGAGGGCTCTAAAAAGGAAAACACTTAGAACCCTGAAAGGCTACTATCCAGTCAAGAAGTGGTCTTATAAGAGAGAAGTTGTGTCTAGCTGGAATTAGCTTTCTGTACTCGTAAGTATTTGCATTGAATCGGTACTAATATTCACAGGAGAGTCAAAGGAACAATATTGATAAATAAACAAAAACCTTGGACATTATTGGGACCATTTCAAATGCAAATCACAGCTAAACATCATGGCCTATTTCTGTTGTAATTGCACTTGGGTGGTAGGAGCAGGAGAGTTGGGAGTAGCTCAGCCCTGACTTTATAACAACTTCAAGGCCAGTCTGAGCTACTTGTAACCCTGTCTCACAACATAGACAAACAGGGCCAGCAAGACGGCTCAACAGAAAAAGAGACTAGCTGCTAAACCTACTGACTAGAATGTGATCCCTACAACCCACTTAGTGGAGGGAGAGAACTGATTCTTACTAGTTGTCCTCTGCTTTCCACATGTAGTGGCACTTGAGTGAACACACACACACACACACACACACACACACACACTTAATTAAAATGTAATAAAAACAAGCAAGTTAATATACATGAAGGTTTTTATTACATTTTATTTATTTAGAGGGTTGCATAAGTGCCATGGCATACATGTGGAAGTCAGAGGGTAACCTGCTGGATTTGGTCTTTTTTACTATGTGAGCTCTGGGCATCATCAGATGAGCTACCATGCTACCCCCACAAACAAATATTTTTAAATGCAAGTTCAAGACCCCATCCTCCAGAAATCCCTCTTGGAAGGATCCAGACCAGAAATCTGAACTTTAAACAATCAACCGCTCTGGGACATTCTGAGGTAGAAAGTCAGACAACCTGGCTTTGAGCTACAGTGTTTTGTAAAAAGAGGACATTTCCCATCCACATAGCTCTTGGCCTCCACTCCCACTGGGGCTGGGTGTGAGAATACATCAGAGTGTGTTCTCATCCTTTCATTAATATTTCAGAATCTCCAACACGAAGGAGTGGAAAGAAACAAAGAGGAATGGAGGATTATGTACATGGGTTTGGCTTCCCTTTAATGATGAGGGAAAAAATGCATGTTTGCTCAGAGCTCATGATAAATTGATCCTGGAAACATAGCACAGATTTTCTTTGCTAGGCTTCAGGGTCAAAGTCAACAATATAAAAGAAAACATACCTCTGTTTTGTTGAAAAGGACTTAAGGATGAGGCTGCTATGGGCTGCAGTCTGCCAAATGGCCTCGTGCGTTTGCTCAGCTTTCCGTGGGACTTGGCCAAGGTGGAAACAGGACAAGAGTGGGGGAGACTTAGTGCTGTGGTTGCAGCTTGTTTTTGCGCCTGTGGGTTTAAAAAGTGGCTGGTTTGAATATCTTATGATAACACTTCTACATGAAATGAATGACGTTGGGATCTTCCACAAAAAGAATCTTTTTGAAGCCATTTCCTGTTCTTGTATTCTGTGACAACAAGGAACAAAACCAAAGAACTTTGTAGAAAGATGACCCTTAGAAATGTGAGGATAATGTGTCATCAATGTTAAACTCATTGGTAATTGCAACTCTCCATTTTTAAAACAATTCAAAACACTAACAAACACAACCATGGAGAACACAGTAGAGAACTCATGTTGTCTTTGGTTTACTCTGGAATGGAGGAGATCCTTCCTCACACAGCTGGTGTGTGTGTGTGTGTGTGTGTGTGTGTGTGTGTGTGTGTGTGTGTGTGTGTATGATGATCTTCCGTGCTCAAATAAACACTGGAAACTAGACTAGAAGAATTTCTGCACAGAGACATATCACCAACCGGTAGACAACAATTTGGTAAAGAATAGAGAGACAGAGAATCTATTTAGAAGTTTACAAAATAACTTCAGAACCACAAAATCTAGGGCCCTTTAAGTCCCTCAAGCCTTCAGGGCCTTATTATAGTGTGACAAAGTATAAAACCTGTGTTCGCTGAAATGACCCCTGTACAGCAACAAGAAGTAAAATTATTCTCCATTTTCTCCATTAAAGAAGATATTAACTGATATATTTTGGAAAGGTTGTCATCACAAGGGTTAAGATTTAAGAGGTGTCTGTGAGGAAAGAGGCAAATCTTTATCTTTCCGGAACTCTCATTTACTCAGGACACCTCTCCCCCACCCCGCCCTCCGGTTCTGAATAAGCAGTTAGTCTGAGGAGCAAGGGTGGGGAAGGGGAGCGCAGGGGGAGCAGCTGCTCCGAGTTAAGCATATCAAGGACAGCACAGCAATCCTGAGTGGGAAGGCTACAGGTCGGAGACATCATGTATTTGAATATAGAATAATAACAATTGTTTGGGGGCTGGGGGGGTCGGTGTTCAGAAGACAGCCGTGAGCAATGAGGTAACTGTGGCATCCATCACACCTTCCTCCCAGGCCTCCATCCAGGCTGGGGTTACAAGTAGGTCACATGCACAGGCCCTGTGTAAAAAGAGGGGTCCAGAAAGTGGCTCTGTCTAACCAGCCAACACCTTGGCTTTACAGAGAGCATTTTGCAAGCAAACTGATAACCTTAGCCGCAGAGGGCCAAGTCAGGTGAGAGGGGAGAAGACTGTTGGGGCTGCAGTATTGTGATGAAGAGAATGTCATGGTGCTCTGGGGGTTAAAGGCAACAGGGTACAAATGAAAGTCATTTAACTTTACAGGGCTCCCCGCAAAGGGGTCGGCAAGAGATGTCAGAAACTAAGAGTTAATCACCCCTGTGTCTGTAAGCCAGCCCCGCCTCTGGCCACAGCTGCAGTTCCTCTGTGAGGAGTCCTTGAGCTCACCAGTTTCTGCTGGGAAAGACACCCAGGACCTGGGGGAGGATGTGAACCCGAAAGGACTCCAGGCACCAAGCTTACTCAGGAGATCAGAAAGCTGCTGCGCCAGCCCTCAGCCTGCTGGCCCCCCAGGAACACCCCTCTCCTCTCACAGAGGCTGAAAACTTAGATACACTTTACCCAGGAGGCCTCCAGCTTCGTGGCAAGGAGACTGAACTGTTCTGCCTTATAAACAGAGAGACATGCAAGGACCCTAGGCAGAACCAAACCTTGCTCTGACCAGAACATGGATCCTCACCCTAACTCCAGGCTTCACTGTCTCCTGTTGGACAGAAAGCCACACTTGGGGCTTTGAACACAACCTAAATCTTTCAAACCTTTTTTTAATTCTGTGTCATGCATCTAATTGACAAAACCCTAAGAAATAGAAATACAAGTGATTGTTAGGTTAAAAAAAAAATTGGAAGAGATGGGCACTTGGAGTCTGAAGCAGGAGGATCACAAGTTGGAGACCTGCCTAGGTTGTGTGGTGAAACACTGTCTCAAAACAAAGCTGGGGAACAAGAGACTCAGCCTCTCGGAGGTGGGAATGACCAAGGCCTGCTCCGGCCTTAGCCCTGGCCTGGTTCCTACCTGGCTGTCCCTTTGCTCTGAATCGCCTGACTTCCTGCACAGGAGGTCGCTGTCACTTTCCTGTTCTGGAAGTTACTGCGGTGAGACCTACAGGCTGGGTGGCAGCCACCTTGCATCACCACAGTACTATGGGCCTCTGTTACTTAGTTTTAAGAATTGGGTGCTGTGGAGGCCTGTGAGAGGTTGTACACGAAAGGATCCTACACACTGGCTATTCTCCCGCCTCAGGAGTCTTTGAGGGGACAAGGAGCAAGATGGCAGTCACACCCAGTATGCATTTAATGATCGTTTTCATGGTGGGAGTGGCCAGCCAGGGGCCTGACAGAAAAGTTGGGAGCGGGTGTCTGCCCTATTCCTCGGCTTTGCCCCGGGGGGTATAGAACCCCACCCTCTGAGGTTCCTTTCCAAAAATACTTCTCTACCTGTAGTCTTTCCTGAGAGACTCTGGAGAGTAGAGCCTGAGACGAGCAGTATGATTTCCTGGGCTAGCCCCCTTTCTGCTCGGATGAAGGCGGAAGTTCAAGGCAAGCCACCTTAAGGCCGCTGCACCGGGCGACAGAGCTGCAGCCAGAAGTGAGATCTTCTCCTGTGATCCCTTCTCCTTCCCGCCTCACAACTACTCTGTGAGAAAGACAGACAGAACTCCGCTCCCAGCTGTCCGTGTGCTCGCACAAGATCACAGGACCGAGACCAGCCAGCGAGAGACCTGAGGCCAAGCAGGCCGGGTGTCTGCAGTCTAGCCCCCGCTGGCGCTCTGGCTTCCAGAATGGGTCCCTTCAACATCACAGAGGCCTGGGCTTTATACACAGCCTCACTGTCCTGCAGACACCTTCCAAGAACCAAATGACCACAGCGCACCGTCAGGCACCGGTCACAACTGCACTCACCACCTGACCTTCCTCTTGCACGTAGAATGATCTATATACTCTTTTTCCCCAAGAAAATGGAGGCCAATAGGAAATCCCCACTTCCTTCCTACCAGTTGCTCCTGGTATTCTGTTGCCAGCTGAGTGTTTGCTCAGCTACAGGTCTGAGCAGGAGGAAGGAACAGACACGGGCCTGGGCCCTGGAGATGTCTGTCTTTACGCTGCTGCTTCTTGTCCGTCAAGCCGTTCTCCCAGAGCAGACTGACTCCGCCCAAGAAAGCCTGCATACTCCATCCCCTAACACTGACTCTTTTCTGGAGTGGGGCGGGGAACATGCAGTTTGGGAAGGGGGCTGAGACAGGGTCTCACTTTATAGCCTGGGGTGACCTTGATCTCACTAGGTAACCTAGGCTGGTTTCTACCGAGCAATTCTCCTGCCTTAGCTCCCCAAGTGCTGGTATTACAGGTGAGCCCCGTTATGCCGATCTAACATTTCTCTCCTCCTTTTTCTGTGTACTGACAGATATCAAACTCTGTCTTGTTCTTATTAGGCAAGCACTCCTACCACTGAGCTAAAGCCCTGGTCCTCAGTAGCCCCACACGCCACATTCATTCTTCTTCTTCTTCTTCTTCTTCTTCTTCTTCTTCTTCTTCTTCTTCTTCTTCTTCTTCTTCTTCTTCTCCTCCTCCTCCTCCTCCTCCTCCTCCTCCTCCTCCTCCTCCTCCTCCTCCTCCTTCTCCTTCTCCTCCTTCTCCTCCCCTCCTCCTCCTCCTCCTCCTCCCCAGAGTTCATATTGGTTGTCTTCCTCAATCATTTTTCACCTTGTTTTTGAGACAGGGTCTCTTCCCAAAGGTGAGGCTAGCTGGACAGGCTGGCTGGCTGGCCAATGAGTTCTAGAGGTCTGCCTGCTCTGCCCGCCCCCGCCCCCAAGCACTGGAATT